>NW_027189128.1:6210029-6496607 GCF_040958095.1 Procambarus clarkii | reverse complement strand
ATCTCACCCATGTGCGGGTGCCCACCCTCATATATCTCACCCCTGTGCGGGTGCCCACCCTCATATATCTCACCCCTGTACGGGTACCCGCCCTCATATATCCCACCCCTGTACGGGTGCCCACCTTCATATATCCCACCCTGTATGGGTGCCCGCCTGCATGTATCCCAGTCCTGTACGGGTGCCCACCCTCATATATCCCACCCATGTACGGGTGCCCGCCCTCATATGTCCCACCCCTTCTACGGGTGCCCGCCTGCATGTATCCCATCCCTGTACGGGTGACCACCCTCATATATCCCACCCATGTACGGGTGCCCGCCCTCATATATCCCACCCCTGTACAGGTGCCCGCCCTCATATATCTCACCCCTGTACGGGTGCCCACCCTCATATATCCCACCCCTGTAAGTGTGCCCTCTCTTATATATCCCACCCCTGTACGGGTACCGGCCCTCATATATCCCACCCCAGTACGGGTGCCCACCCTCATATATCCCACCGCTGTATGGGCTCCCGCCCGCATCTATACCACCCCTGTACGGGGGCCCTCCCTCATATATCCCACCCCAGTATGGGTGCCCGCCCTCATATATCCCACCCCTTTAGGGTGCTCACCCTAATATATCTCACCCCTGTACGGGTGCCCACCCTCATATATCTCACCCCTGTGCGGGTGCCCACCCTCATATATCTCACCCCTGTACGGGTACCCGCCCTCTTATATCCCACCCCTGTACGGGTGCCCACCTTCATATATCTCACCCCTGTACGGGTGCCCCCCCCTCTGTACGGGTGCCCGCCCTTATATATCCCACCCCTGTACGGGTGCCTGCCTGCATGTATCCCATCCCAGTACGGGTGCCCACCCTCATATATCCCACCCATGTACGGGTGCCCGCCCTCATATATCCCACCCCTTTACGGATGCCCGCCTGCATGTATCCCATCCCAGTACGGGTGCCCACCCTCATATATCCCACCCATGTACGGGTGCCCGCCCTCATATATCCCACCCCTGTACAGGTGCCCGCCCTCATATATCCCACCCCTGTACAGGTGCCCGGCTGCATATATCCCACCCCTGTACGGGTGCCCGCCCTCATATATCCCACACATGTACGGGTGCCCGCCCGCATATATCCCATCCTTGTACGTGTGCCCACTCTTATATATCCCACCCTTGTACGGGTACCCGCCCTCTTATATCCTAACCCTGTATGGGTGCCCCTCCTCATATATCCCACCCCCATACAGGTGCCCTCCTGCATATATCCCATCCCTGTACGGGTGCCTTCCCTCATATATCCCACCCCTGTTCGGGTGCCCACCCTCATAAATCCCACCTCTGTACGGGTGCCCGCTATCATATTTCCCACCCCTATACGGGTGCCCGCCTGCATGTATCCTATCCCTGTACGGGTGCCCACCCTCATATATCCCACCCGTGTACGGGTGCCCGCCCTCATAAATCTCACCCCTGTACGGGTGCCCACCCTCATATATCCCACCCTTGTACAGGTGCCCGCCCTCATATATCCCACCCCTGTACGGGTGCCCGGCTGCATATATCCCACCCCTGTACGGGTGCCGGCCTTATATATCCCACACCTGTACGGGTACCAGCCCGCATAAATCCCATCCCTGTACGTGTGCCCACTCTTATATATCCCACCCTTGTACGGGTACCCGCCCTCTTATATCCTAACCCTGTATGGGTGCCCTTCCTCATATATCCCACCCCCATACAGGTGCCCTCCTGCATATATCCCACCCCTGTACGGGTGCCCATCCTCATATACCCCACCCCTGTACGGGTGCCTGCCCTCATATATCCCACCCCTATACAGGTGCCCGCCCTCATATATCCCACCTCTGTACGGGTGGCAACACTCATATATCCCAACCATGTACAGCTGCCAGCCCTCATATATTTCACCCCTGTACGGGTGCCCGACTGCATATATCGCACCCCTGTACGGGTGCCCATTCTCATATATTCCACCCCTGTACGGGTGCCCGCCCTCATATATCTCACGCCTGTACGGGTGTCCCCCCTCATATACCCCACCCCTGTACGTGTGCCCGCCCTCATATGTCTCACCCCTGTACGGGTACCCACCCTTATATATCTCACCCCTGTACGTGTGCCGGCCCTCATATATCTCACCCTGTACGGGTGCCCAACCTCATATATCTCACCCCTGTACGGGTGTCCACCCTCTTATATCCCACCCCCGTACGGGTGCCCGCCCTCATATATCCCACCCCTGTACGGGTGCCCGCCTATATATATAAAAACCCTGTATGGGTTCCCGCCTGCATATATCCCACTCATGTACGGGTGCCCGCCTGCATATATCCCATATCCCTGTACGGGTGCCCACCCTCATATATCCCACCCATGTACGAGTGCCCGCCGTCATATATCCCACCCCAGTACGGGTGCCCGCCTCCATGTATCCCATCCCTGTACGGGTGCCCACCCCTGTACGGGTGCCCGCCCTCATATATCCCACCCTTTTACGGGTGCCCGCCTGCATGTATCCCATCCCTGTATGGGTGCCCGCCCTCATATATCCCACCCCTGTACGGGTGCCCGCCCTCATATATCCCAACCCTGTATGGGTTCCCGCATGCATATATCCCACCCCTGTACGGGTGCCCGCTTGCATGTATCCTATCCTTGTACGGGTGCCCACCCTCATATATCCCACACATGTACGGGTGCCCGCCCTCATATATCCCACTTCTGTACGGGTGCCCGCCCTCATATATCCCACCACTATACGGGTGCCCACCCTCATATATCCCACCCCTCTACGGGTGTTCACCCTCATATATCCCACTCCTGTACGGGTGGCCGCCCTCATATATCCCACCCCGTTTCGGGTTCCCGCCCTCATATATTCCACCCCTGTACGGGTGCCCGCCCTCATATATCCCACCCATGTACGTGTGCCCACCCTCATATGTTCCACCCCTTTACGAGTGGCCGCCCTCATGTATCCCACCCTGTACGGGTGTCCACCCTCGTATATCTCACCACTGTTCGGGTTCCCCCCCCCCCTCATATATATCACCCATGTAAGTGTGCCCGCCCTTATATATCTCACCTCTTTCCGGGTGCCCAGCCTCATATATCTCACCCCTGTACGGGTGCCCCCCCCCCACCTCATATATCCCTCCCCTGTACGGGTGCCCGCCATCATATATCTCACCACTGTACGGGTGCCCACCCTCATATATCTCACCCCGGTACGTGTGCCCGCCCTCATATATCTCACCCTGTACGGGTGTCCACCCTCGTATATCTCACCCCTGTACGGGTGCCCGCCCTCATATATCCCAACCCTGTATGGGTTCCCGCCCGCATATATCCCACCCCTGTACGGGTTGCCCGCCCTCATATATCCCACCCCTGTACGGGTGCCCACCCTCATATATCTCACCCCTGTACGGGTGCCCACCCTCATATATCTCACCCTTGTACGTGTGCCCACCATCATATATCACCCCAGTACGGGTTCCCGCCTTCATATATCCCACCCCTGTACTGGTGCCCGCCCTTATATATCCCACCCCTCTATGGGTGCCCGACCTAATATATCCCACCCCTTTATGGGTGCCATACCTCATATATCCCACCCCTGTACGGGTGCCCGCCCTCATATACCCCACCCCTGTACGGGTGCCTGTCCTCATATATCCCACCCCTATACAGGTGCCCGCCCTCATATATCCCTCCCCTGTACGGGTGCCCGCCTGCATATATCCCACCCATGTACGGGTGAAAGCCCTCATATATCCCACACCTGTACGGTTCCTCCCGCATATATCCCATCGATCTGCGTGTGCCCACTCATATATATCCCACCCTTGTACGGGTACCCGCCCTCATATATCCTAACCCTGTAATGGTGCCATTCCTTATATATCCCACCCCCATACTGGTGACCTCCTGCACATATCCCACCCCTGTACGTGTGCCCGCCCTTATATATCCCACCTCTGTACGGGTACCCGCCCTCATATATCGCACCGCTGTACGGGTGCCCGACTGCATATATCCCACCCCTGTACGGGTGCCCACCCTCATATATCCCACCCTAGTACGGGTGCCCTACTGCATATATCCCACCCCTGTACGGGTGCCCGCCCTCATATATCCCATTACTATACAGGTACCCATCCCCATATATCCCACCCCTGTACGGGTGTCCACCCTCATATATCCCACCCCTGTACAGGTGGCCGCCCTCATATATCCCACCCCTATTCGGGTGCCCGCCCTAATATATAGAACCGCTGAACCTGTGCCCACCCTCATATATTCCACCCCTGTTGGGTGACCGACTGCATATATCCCACCCCTGTACGGGTGCCCACCCTCATATATTCCATCCCTGTACGGGTGCCCACCCTCATATATCCCACCCCCTGTTCGGGTGCGCACCCTCATATATCCCACCCCTGTACGGCTGCCCGTCCTCATATATCCCACCCCTGTACGGGTGCCCACCCTCATATATCCCACCCTTGTACGGGTGCACGCCCTCATATATCCCACCCCTGTACAGCTGCCAGCCATCATATATCCCACCCTTGTACGGGTGCCCACCCTCATATATCTCACCCCTGTACGGGTGCCCCCCCCCCTCATATATCCCACCCCTGTACGGGTGCCCTCCCTCATATATCTCACCCTGTACGGGTGTCCACCCTCGTATATCTATCCCCTGTACGGGTCCCCCCCCTCGTATATCCCACCCCTGTAAGTGTGCCCGCCCTTAAATATCTCACCCTTTTCCGGGTGCCCACCCTCATATATCGCAAACCTGTGCGGGTTCCCGTCCGCATATATCCCACCCCTGTCTGGGTGCCCGCCCTCATATACTCCACCTCTGTACGGGTGCCCGCCCTCATATATCCCTACCGCTGTATGGGTTCCCGCCCGCATATATCCCACCCCAGTACGGGTGCCCGCCCTCATATATCCCACCCCTGTACGGGTGCCCACCCTCATATATCTCACCCCTGTACGGGTGCCCGCCCTCATATATCCCAACCCTGTATGGGTTCCCGCCCGCATATATCCCTCCCCTGTACGGGTGCCCACCCTCATATATCTCACCCCTGTACGGGTGCCCGCCCTCATATATCCCAACACTGTATGGGTTCCCGCCTGCATGTATCTCACCCCTGTACGGGTGCCCGCCCTCATATATCCCACCCCTGTACGGGTGCCCACCCTCATATATCTCACCCCTGTACGGGTGCCCGCCCTCATATATCCCAACCCTGTATGGGTTCCCGCCCGCATATATCCCTCCCCTGTACGGGTGCCCACCCTCATATATCTCACCCCTGTACGGGTGCCCACCCTCATATATCTCACCCCTGTACGGGGGCCCGCCCTAATATGTCTCACCCCTGTCCGGGTGCCCACCCTAATATATCTCAACCTTTTACGGGTTCCCGCCCTCATATATTCCACCCTTCTACGGGTGCCCACCCTTATATATCCCACCCCTGTACAGGTGCCTGACCTTATATATCTCACCCCTGTATATGATCCCGCCCTTATATCCCACCCCCTGCACGGGTGCCCGACCTCATATATCCCACCCCTGTACAAGTGCCCGATCTCATATATCCCACCCCTGTACGGGTTCCCGCCCTCATATATCTCACCCCTGTACGGGTGCCCGCCCACATATATCCCACCCCTATACAGGTGCCCGCCCTCATATATCCCATCTCTGTACGGGTGCCAACCCTCATATATCCCACCCCTGTACGGGTGCCCACCCTCATATATCCCACCCCTGTACAGGTGCCCGCACTCATATATCCTAACCCTATATGGGTACCCGCCCTGATATATCTCACCCCTGTACGGGTGCCCGCCTGCATATATCCCTCCCCTGTATGGGTGCCCATCTGCATATATCCCACCCCACCCCTGTACGGGTGCCCGCCCTCATATATCCCACCTCCTGTACGAGTTTCCCGCTCTCATATATCCCACCCCTCTACGGGTGCCCGCCCTCATATATCCCACCCCTGTACGTGTGCCTGTCCTCATATATCTCACCCCTGTACGGGTGCCCACCCTCATATATCTCACCCCTGTACGGGTGCCCCCCTCATATATCCCACCCCTGTACGTGTGCCCGCCCTCATATATCTCACCCCTGTTCGGGTGCCCACCTTTATATATCTCACCCCTGTATGGGTGCCCCCCTCCCTCATATATCCCACCCCTGTATAGGTGCCCGCCCTCATATATGCCACCCCTGTACGGGTGCCCACCCTCATATATCCCACCCCTGTATGGGTTCCCGTCCTCATATATCCCACCCCTGTACCGGTGCCCGACCTCACATATCCCACCTCTGTACGGGTGCCCTCCTCATATATCCCACCCCTGTACGGGTGCCTGCCCGCATATATACCACCCCTGTTTGGGTGCCCGGCCTTATATATCCCACCCCTGTACAGGTGCCAACCCTCCTATATCCCACCCTTGTACGGTTGCCCACACTCATATATCCTACCCCTGTACGGTTCCCGCCCTCATATATCCCACCTCTGTATGGGTGACCATTCTCAAATAACCCTCCCCTGTACGGGTGCCCCCTCATATATCCCACCCCTGTACAGATGCCCGCCCGCCAAATATCCCACCCCTGTACGGGTTCCCACTCTCATATTTCTCACCCTTGTACGGGTGCCCGCCCTCATATATTCCACCCCCGGACGGGTGCCCCCCCTCATAATTTGTAAAAATTTCTTGTATGTATGTACCTTACCTAAATAAACATTTATTTATTAATTATTTATTTATTTATATATCCCACTCCTGAACGGGTGCCCGCCCTCATATATCCCACCCCTGTATGGGTGCCCGCCCTCATATATCCTAGGGCGTGAGAACAAGGAGATAGTCGTCAGGAGAGATGACATGTCACCAATATACGTCATTCTTAAAAAAGTCGAATATCTATCGAAAATGAACTTAATTCTCTCTGACCAATATATATTCCAAAGGGTAACGAAGGACACTACAGCGGAATTGAAAGGAACGGTCAACAAATTGATTGAAGCTGTGAACACCAAGAAATCCGGACTCCACCTGCCAAAGATTATTGGGGAATATAAGCATGGATATGCGTATGGAAATGTGAAGACACATAAGCCTGGAAACCCACTTCGGCCAATCATCAGCCAGATACCCACACCCACGTACAGACTGGCGAAGCGATTCAACGGCTTGCTGACTCCTTATGTCCCTTGCATCTTCAGCCTGAAGTCTCCACAGGAATTTGTTGATTTACTGCGGGCAACACGGGCCACAGGGATGAGAGCCTTGTTGGACGTAGAATCACTGTTTACCAACGTACCTGTGGATGAAACAATCGGGATGAAAGCGGACAGAGTGTATCGTGATCCGGCCTGTACTCCTCTTGACATACCAGAAAGCATTCTAAGGAAACTACTCCAAGCTTGTACTAAAGAGGCACCCTTCTTGAGCCCGGATGTGCACATGTATAAGCAAGTAGATGGGGTCGCCATGGGATCTCCCCTAGGTGTCCTGTTTGCGAACTTCTACATGGGTACCATCAAACAAAAGGTCTTAGTCGACATGAACTTGAAACCGGCCATATACTGCAGGTATGTTGACGACATTTTTACACAGGTACCTGATGTCAGACATCTGCAGGAGCTGAAGGAGGCATTTGAGCAGAATTCTGTATTGTGTTTCACTTACGAGATGGAGAAGGATGGGAAGCTGCCCTTTCTAGATGTAACAGTCATGGAAAGGAGCGGAGGTTTCCACACTGTGTCGTTAACGCTTATGTCGACCGTGCTCTCAGCCACAGCTCAGGATGGAAGTAAGTCGATGAAGAACTCTGTAGGGTAAGGCAGGTCCTAGTCAACAACGGCTTCTCCAATGGTCTCGTTGAACACATCATAAGAAGGAAGGTGAAACGCCATGCAACCTCTGAAGAGACAACTAACACAACACCTGTACCCCGTATTAGACTATTTTACAGGAACTTCTCTTCCACAGCTCATAAAACGGAGGAAAGGGTCCTGAAAGATATTGTTAATAGAAACGTTATCCCTACAGACAAAAATCAGAAGATACAATTGACGATCTACTATAAAACCAAGAAAACGGCCAACCTACTCACGAGAAACTCTCCAGACACAAAGCAGAACGCTTTGAAAGACACCAATGTCGTCTATGCCTTCAAATGCCCACTTGGGGACTGTAACCCTCAAAGAATTCAGTATATAGGCAAGACATCAACATAAGAACATAAGAACAAAGGTAACTGCAGAAGGCCTATTGGCCCATACGAGGCAGCTCCTATCTATAACCACCCAATCCCACTCATATACTTGTCCAACCCGCGCTTAAAACAATTGAGGGGCCTTACCTCCACTACGTTACGCGGCAATTGGTTCCACAAATCAACAACCCTGTTACTGAACCAGTATTTACCCAAGTCTTTCTTAAATCTAGACTTATCCAGTTTATACCTATTGTTTCGTGTTCTGTCTTGTGTTGATATTTTTAATACCCTATTATTATCCCCCCTGTACAGGTGCCTGCCCTCATATATCTCACCCCTGTATGGGATCCCGACCTCATATATCCCACCCCTGTACGGGTGCCCGCCCTCATATATACCACCCCTATACAGGTGTCTGCCCTCATATATCCCACATCTGTACGGGTGCCAACCCCCATATATCTCACACATGTACGGGTGCCAACCCTCATATATCCCACACCTGTATGGCTGCCAGCCCTCATATATTCCACCCCTGTACGGGTGCCCGACTGCATATATCCCACCCTTGTACGGGTGCCCACCCTCATATATTCCACCCCTGTATGGGTGCCCCCCCTCATATATCCCACCCCTGTATGGGTGCCCGCCCTCATATATCTCACCCCTGTACGGGTGACCCCCTCATATACCCCACCCCCGTACGGGTGCCCGCCCTCATATATCTCACCCCTGTACGGGTGCCCACCCTCATATATCTCACTCCTGTACGTGTGCCCGCCCTCATATATCTCACCCTGTGCGGGTGCCCAACCTCATATATCTCACCCCTGTAAGGGTTCCCCCCCCCTCATATATCCCACCCCTGTACGGGTACCCGCCCTCATATATCCCACCCCAGTACGGGTGCTAGCGCTCATATATCCCACCACTGTATGGGCTCCCGCCCGCATATATCCCACCCATGTACGGGTGCCCGCCCTCATATATCCCACCCCTTTACGGGTGCTCGCACTAACAAATCTAACCCCTGCCCGGGTGCCCACCCTCATATATCTCACCCCTGTGCGGGTGCCCACCCTTATATATCCCACCCCTGTACGGGTGTCCACCCTCATATATCCCACCCCTGTGCGGGTGCCCGCCCTCATATATCCCACCCCTGTACGGGTGCCCGCCCTCATATATCCCAACCCTGTATGGGTTCCCGTCTGCATATATCCCACCCTTATACGGGTTCCCGCCTGCATGTATCCCATCCCTGTACGGGTGCCCACCCTCATATATCCCACCAATGTACGGGTGCCCGCCCTCCTATATCCCAACCCTGTACAGGTGCCCGCCCTCATATATCTTACCCTGTACGGGTGCCCCCCCCCTCATAAATCCCAACTCTGAACGGGTGCCCGCCATCATATATCCCACCCCAATACGGGTGCCCGCCTGCATATATCCCACCCCTGAACGGGTGCCCGCCCTCATATATTCGACACTTGTACGGGTGCCCGCCCGCATATATCCCATCCCGGTACGTGTGCCCACTCTTATATATCCCACCCTTGTACATGTACCCGCCCTCATATATCCTAACCCTGTATGGGTGCCCTTCCTCATATATCCCACCCCCATACAGGTGCCCTCCTGCAAATATCCCACCCCTGTACGTGTGCCCGCCCTTATATAACCGACCTCTGTACGGGTACCCGCCCCATATATCGCACCCCTGTACGGGTGGCCGACTGCATATATCCCACCCCTGTACGGGTGCTCGCCCTCATATATTCCACAACTGTACAGGTGCCCGCACTCATGCATACCCCACCCCTGTACTGGTGCCCCGCCCTCATATATCCCACCTCTGTACGGGTGCCCGCCCTCATATATGCCTCACCTGTACGGGTACCTCCCCTGCATATATCCCATCCCTGTACGTGTGCCCACTCTTATATATCCCACCCTTGAACGGGTACCCGCCCTCATATATCCTAACCCTGTATGGGTGCCCTTACTCATATATCCCACCCCTATACAGGTGCCCTCCT
Source organism: Procambarus clarkii (assembly GCF_040958095.1). NCBI lineage: Eukaryota > Metazoa > Arthropoda > Malacostraca > Decapoda > Cambaridae > Procambarus > Procambarus clarkii. The sequence continues at coordinate 6,486,259 of NW_027189128.1, read as the reverse complement.
GCATATATCCTACCCCTGTACGTGTTCCCGCCCTTATATATCCAACCTCTGTACGGGTACCCGCCCTCATATATCGCACCCCTGTACGGGTGCCCGACTGCATATATCCCACCCCTGTACTAGTGCCCGCCCTCATATATCCCACCACTATAGGGTGTCCACCCTTATATATCCCACCCCTGTACGGGTGCCCGCCCTCATATATCCCACCCCTATTCGGGTGCCCGTCCTAATATATCTAACCGCTGAACCGGTGCCCGCCCTCATATATCCCACCCCTGTACGGGTGCCAGACCTCATATATCCCACTCCTGTACGAGTGCCCACCCTCATATATCCCACCCCGGTACGGGTGCCAACCCTCATATATCCCACCCCTGTATGGGTGCCCACCCTCATGTATCCCACCCCTGTACGGGTGCCCGACTACATATATCCCACCCCTCTACGGGTGCCCACCCTCATATATTCCACCCCTGTACGAGTGGCCGCCTTCATATATCCCACCCCTGTACAGGTGCCCCCCCTCATATATTCCACCTCTGTACGGGTGCCCGCCCAAAAATATCTCACCCCTGTACGGGTTGCCCCCCCCTCATATACCCCACCCCTGTACGGGTGCCCGCCCTCATATATCTCACTCCTGTACGGGTGCCCACCCTCATATATCTCACCCCTGTACGTGTGCCCGCCCTCATATATCTCACCCTGTACGGGTGCCCAACCTCATATATCTGACCCTTGTACGGGTTCCCCCCCTCATATATCCCACCCCTGTAAGTGTGCCCGCTCTTATATATCCCACCCCTGTACGGGTTCCCGCCCTCATATATCCCGCCCCTTTACGGGTGCCCACCTTCATATATTCCACCCCTGTACGGGTTCCCGTCCTCATATATCCCACCCCTGTACGTGTGCCCGCCCTCATATATCCCGCCCCTGTACGGAAGCCCACATTCATATATTCCACCACTTTACAGGTGCCCGCCCTCATATATCCCGCCCCTGTACGGGTGCCCGTCCTCATTTATCCCACCCCTGTACGGGTGCTCGCCCTCATGTATCCCACCCCAGTACTGGTGCCCGCCCTCATATATCCCACCCCTGTACGGGTGCCCGCCCTCATATATCCCTCCTCTGTATGGGTGCCCTCCCTCATATATCCCACCCCTGTACGAGTGCCCGCCATCATATATCCCAACCTGTGCGGGTTCCCACCCTCATAAATCCCACCCCTGTACGGGTGCCCGCCCTCATATATCCCGCCCCTGTACGGGTGCCCGCCTTTATATATACCACCCCTGTACGGGTGCCCGCCCCCATATATCGCACCCCTGTACGGGTGCCCGCCCTCATATATCCCACCCGTGTACGGGTGCCCGCCTGCATATATCCTACCCCTGTACGGCCGCGTGCCCGCTCTCATATATCCCACACCTGTACGGGTGCCCGCCCTCATATATCCCACCTCTGTACGGGTGCCCGCCCTCATATATCCCAACCCTGTACGGGTGCCTGCCTGCATATATCCCACCCCTGTACGGGTGCCCGCCCTCATATATCCCTCCTCTGTATGGGTGCCCGCCTGCATATATCCCATCCATGTATGTGTGCCCACTCTTATATATCCCACCCTTGTACGGGTACCCGCCCTCATATATCCTAACCCTGTATGGGTACCCTTCCTAATATATCCCACCCCTATACAGGTGCCCTCCTGCATAAATCCCACCCCTGTACGTGTTCCCGCCCTTATATATCCAACCACTGTACGGGTACCCGCCCTCATATATCGCACCCTTGTACGTGTGCCCGCCCTCATATATCCCGCCCCTGTACGGGAGCCCACATTCATATATCTCACCCCTGTACGGGTGCTCGCCCTCATATATCCCACCCCTGTACGGGTGCCCGTCCTCATATATCCCACCCCTGTACGGGTGCCCACCCTCTTACATCCCACCCTTGTACGGGTGCTCGCCCTCATATATCCCACCCCTGTACGGGTGCCCGTCCTCATATATCCCAACCTGTACGGGTGCCCACCCTCTTACATCCCACCCCTGTACGGGTGCCCGCCCTCATATATCCCACCCCTGTACGGGTGCCCGCTCTCATATATACCACCCCTGTACGGGTGCTCGCCCCCATATATCGCACCCCTGTACGGGTGCCCGCCCTTATATATCCAACCCCTGTACGGGTGCCCGGCCTTTTATATCCCTCCCCTGTACGGGTGCCCGCCCTCATATATCCCACCCCTGTAAGGGTGCCCGTCCTCATATATCCCACCCCTGTACGGGTGCTCGCCCTTATATATCCCACCCCTGTACGGGTGCCCGCCCTCATATATCCCACCTCTGTACGGGTGCCCGCCCTAATATATCCCTCCTCTGTATGGGTGCCCGCCTGCATATATCCCATCCCTGTACGTGTGCCCACTCTTATATATCCCACCCTTGTACGGGTACCCGTCCTCATATATCCTAACCCTGTATGGGCGCCCTTCCTCATATATCCCACCCCTATATAGGTGCCCTCCTGCATATATCCCACACCTGTACGTGTTCCCGCTCTTATATATCCAACCTCTGTACGGGTACCCGCCCTCATATATCGCACCCCTGTACGGGTGCCCGCCCTCATATATCGCACCCCTGTACGGGTGCCCGACTGCATATATCCCACCTCTGTACCGGTGCCCGCCCTCATATATCCCACGCCAGTACGGGTGCCCTACTGCATATATCCCACCCCCTGTACGGATGCCCGCACTCATATATCCCACCCCTATACGTGTGCCCGCCCTCATATATCTCACCCTGTACGGGTGCCCAACCTCATGTATCTCACCCCTGTACTTGTTCCCCCCCTCATATATCCCACCCCTGTAAGTGTGCCCTCTCTTATATATCCCACCCCTGTACGGGTACCGGCCCTCATATATCCCACCCCAGTACGGGTGCCCACCCTCATATATCCTACCGCTGTATGGGATCCCGCCCGCATATATACCACCCCTGTACGGGGGCCCTCCCTCATATATCCCACCCCAGTATGGGTGCCCGCCCTCTTACATCCCACCCCTGTACGGGTGCCCGCCCTCATATAACCCTCCCCTTTAGGGTGCTCCCCCTAATATATCTCACCCCTGTCCGGGTGCCCACCTTCATATATCTCACCCCTGTACGGGTGCCCCCCCTCATAAATCCCACCTATGTACGGGTGCCCGCTCTCATATATCCCACCCCTTTAGGGTGCTCCCCCAAATATATCTCACCCCTGTCTGGGTGCCCACCCTCATATATCTCACCCCTGTGCGAGTGCCCACCCTCATATATCTCACCCCTGTAAGGGTACCCGCCCTCAAATATTCCACCCCTGTACGGGTGCCCACCCTCATATATCCCACCCCGGTACGGGTGCCCAACCTCATGTATCCCACCCCTGAACGGGTGCCCACCCTCATATATCTCACCCCTGTACGGGTGCCCCCCCTCATATATCCCACCCCTGTACGGGTTCCCCCCTTCTTATATCCCACCCCTGTACGGGAGCCCACCCTCAAATATCTCACCCCTGTACGTGTGCCCGCCCTCATATATCTCACCCTGTACGGGTGCCCTACCTCATATATCTCACCCCTGTACTTGTTCCCCCCCTCATATATCCCACCCCTGTAAGTGTGCCCTCTCTTATATATCCCACCCCTGTACGGGTACCGGCCCTCATATATCCCACCCCAGTACGGATGCCCACCCTCATATATCCTACCGCTGTATGGGATCCCGCCCGCATATATACCACTCCTGTACGGGGGCCCTCCCTCATATATCCCACCCCAGTATGGGTGCCCGCCCTCTTACATCCCACCCCTGTACGGGTGCCCGCCCTCATATAACCCACCTCTTTAGGGTGCTCCCCCAAATATATCTCACCCCTGTCTGGGTGCCCACCCTCATATATCTCACCCCTGTGCGGGTGCCCACCCTCATATATCTCACCCCTGTGCGGGTGCCCACCCTCATATATCTCACCCCTGTACGGGTACCCGCCCTCATATATCCCACCCCTGTACGGGTGCCCACCTTCATATATCCCACCCCTGTATGGGTGCCCGCCTGCATGTATCCCAGTCCTGTACGGGTGCCCACCCTCATATATCCCACCCATGTACGGGTGCCCGCCCTCATATGTCCCACCCCTTCTACAGGTGCCCGCCTGCATGTATCCCATCCCTGTACGGGTGCCCACCCTCATAGATCCCACCCATGTACGGGTGCCCGCCCTCATATATCCCACCCCTGTACAGGTGCCCGCCCTCATATATCTCACCCCTGTACGGGTGCCCACCCTCATATATCCCACCCCTGTAAGTGTGCCCTCTCTTATATATCCCACCCCTGTACGGGTACCGGCCCTCATATATCCCACCCCAGTACGGGTGCCCACCCTCATATATCCCACCGCTGTATGGGCTCCCGCCCGCTTCTATACCATCCCTGTACGGGGGCCCTCCCTCATATATCCCACCCCAGTATGGGTGCCCGTCCTCATATATCCCACCCCTGTACGGGTGCTCGCCCTTATATATCCCACCCCTGTACGGGTGCCCGCCCTCATATATCCCACCTCTGTACGGGTGCCCGCCCTAATATATCCCTCCTCTGTATGGGTGCCCGCCTGCATATATCCCATCCCTGTACGTGTGCCCACTCTTATATAACCCACCCTTGTACGGGTACCCGTCCTCATATATCCTAAACCTGTATGGGTGCCCTTCCTTATATATCCCACCCCTATATAGGTGCCCTCCTGCATATATACCACACCTGTACGTGTTCCCGCCCTTATATATCCAACCTCTGTACGGGTACCCGCCCTCATATATCGCACCCCTGTACGGGTGCCCGCCCTCATATATCTCACCCCTGTACGGGTGCCCGACTGCATATATCCCACCTCTGTACCGGTGCCCGCCCTCATATATCCCACGCCAGTACGGGTGCCCTACTGCATATATCCCACCCCCTGTACGGATGCCCTCACTCATATATCCCACCCCTATACGTGTGCCCGCCCTCATATATCTCACCCTGTACGGGTGCCCAACCTCATATATCTCACCCCTGTACTTGTTCCCCCCCTCATATATCCCACCCCTGTAAGTGTGCCCTCTCTTATATATCCCACCCCTGTACGGGTACCGGCCCTCATATATCCCACCCCAGTACGGGTGCCCACCCTCATATATCCTACCGCTGTATGGGATCCCGCCCGCATATATACCACCCCTGTACGGGGGGCCCTCCCTCATATATCCCACCCCAGTATGGGTGCCCGCCCTCTTACATCCCACCCTTGTACGGGTGCCCGCCCTCATATAACCCACCCCTTTAGGGTGCTCCCCCTAATATATCTCACCCCTGTCCGGGTGCCCACCTTCATATATCTCACCCCTGTACGGGTGCCCCCCCCCTCATAAATCCCACCTATGTACGGGTGCCCGCCCTCATATATCCCACCCCTTTAGGGTGCTCACCCAAATATATCTCACCCCTGTCTGGGTGCCCACCCTCATATATCTCACCCCTGTGCGGGTGCCCACCCTCATATATCTCACCCCTGTACAGGTACCCGCCCTCAAATTTTCCACCCCTGTACGGGTGCCCACCCTCATATATCTCACCCCTGTACGGGTGCCCCCCCTCATATATCCCACCCCTGTACGGGTGCCCCCCTTCATATATCCCACCCCTGTCTGGGTGCCCACCCTCATATATCTCACCCCTGTGCGGGTGCCCACCCTCATATATCTCACCCCTGTGCGGGTGCCCACCCTCATATATCTCACCCCTGTACGGGTACCCGCCCTCATATATCCCACCCCTGTACGGGTGCCCACCTTCATATATCCCACCCCTGTATGGGTGCCCGCCTGCATGTATCCCAGTCCTGTACGGGTGCCCACCCTCATATATCCCACCCATGTACGGGTGCCCGCCCTCATATGTCCCACCCCTTCTACAGGTGCCCGCCTGCATGTATCCCATCCCTGTACGGGTGCCCACCCTCATATATCCCACCCATGTACGGGTGCCCGCCCTCATATATCCCACCCCTGTACAGGTGCCCGCCCTCATATATCTCACCCCTGTACGGGTGCCCACCCTCATATATCCCACCCCTGTAAGTGTGCCCTCTCTTATATATCCCACCCCTGTACGGGTACCGGCCCTCATATATGCCACCCCAGTACGGGTGCCCACCCTCATATATCCCACCGCTGTATGGGCTCCCGCCCGCTTCTATACCACCCCTGTACGGGGGCCCTCCCTCATATATCCCACCCCAGTATGGGTGCCCGCCCTCTTACATCCCACCCTTGTACGGGTGCCCGCCCTCATATAACCCACCCCTTTAGGGTGCTCCCCCTAATATATCTCACCCCTGTCCGGGTGCCCACCTTCATATATCTCACCCCTGTACGGGTGCCCCCCCCCTCATAAATCCCACCTATGTACGGGTGCCCGCCCTCATATATCCCACCCCTTTAGGGTGCTCACCCAAATATATCTCACCCCTGTCTGGGTGCCCACCCTCATATATCTCACCCCTGTGTGGGTGCCCACCCTCATATATCTCACCCCTGTACAGGTACCCGCCCTCAAATTTTCCACCCCTGTACGGGTGCCCACCCTCATATATCCCACCCCGGTACGGGTGCCCAACCTCATGTATCCCACCCCTGAACGGGTGCCCACCCTCATATATCTCACCCCTGTACGGGTGCCCCCCCTCATATATCCAACCCCTGTACGGGTGCCCCCCTTCATATATCCCACCCCTGTACGGGTGCCCACCCTCAAATATCTCACCCCTGTACGTGTGCCCGCCCTCATATATCTCACCCTGTACGGGTGCCCTACCTCATATATCTCACCCCTGTACTTGTTCCCCCCCTCATATATCCCACCGCTGTAAGTGTGCCCTCTCTTATATATCCCTCCCCTGTACGGGTACCGGCCCTCATATATCCCACCCCAGTACGGGTGCCCACCCTCATATATCCTACCGCTGTATGGGATCCCTCCCGCATATATACCACCCCTGTACGGGGGCCCTCCCTCATATATCCCACCCCAGTATGGGTGCCCGCCCTCTTACATCCCACCCCTGTACGGGTGCCCGCCCTCATGTAACCCACCCCTTTAGGGTGCTCCCCCAAATATATCTCACCCCTTTCTGGGTGCCCACCCTCATATATCTCACCCATGTGCGGGTGCCCACCCTCATATATCTCACCCCTGTGCGGGTGCCCACCCTCATATATCTCACCCCTGTATGGGTACCCACCCTCATATATCCCACCCCTGTACGGGTGCCCACCTTCATATATCCCACCCTGTATGGGAGCCCGCCTGCATGTATCCCAGTCCTGTACGGGTGCCCACCCTCATATATCCCACCCATGTACGGGTGCCCGCCCTCATATGTCCCACCCCTTCTACGGGTGCCCGCCTGCATGTATCCCATCCCTGTACGGGTGCCCACTCTCATATATCCCACCCATGTTCGGGTGCCCGCCCTCATATATCCCACCCCTGTACAGGTGCCCGCCCTCATATATCTCACCCCTGTACGGGTGCCCACCCTCATATATTCCACCCCTGTAAGTGTGCCCTCTCATATATATCCCACCCCTGTACGGGTACCGGCCCTCATATATCCCACCCCAGTACGGGTGCCCACCCTCATATATCCCACCGCTGTATGGGCTCCCGCCCGCATCTATACCACCCCTGTACGGGGGCCCTCCCTCATATATCCCACCCCAGTATGGGTGCCCACCCTCATATATCCCACCCCATTAGGGTGCTCCCCCTAATATATCTCACCCCTGTACGGGTGCCCACCCTCATATATCTCACCCCTGTGCGGGTGCCCACCCTCATATATCTCACCCCTGTACGGGTACCCGCCCTCTTATATCCCACCCCTGTACGGGTGCCCACCTTCATATATCTCACCCCTGTACGGGTGCCCCCCCCTCTGTACGGGTGCCCGCCCTCATATATCCCACCCCTGTACGGGTGCCTGCCTGCATGTATCCCATCCCAGTACGGGTGCCCACCCTCATATATCCCACCCATGTACGGGTGCCCGCCCTCATATATCCCACCCCTTTACGGGTGCCCGCCTGCATGTATCCCATCCCAGTACGGGTGCCCACCCTCATATATCCCACCCATGTACGGGTGCCCGCCCTCATATATCCCACCCCTGTACAGGTGCCCGCCCTCATATATCCCACCCCTGTACAGGTGCCCGGCTGCATATATCCCACCCCTGTACGGGTGCCCGCCCTCATATATCCCACACATGTACGGGTGCCCGCCCGCATATATCCCATCCTTGTACGTGTGCCCACTCTTATATATCCCACCCTTGTACGGGTACCCGCCCTCTTATATCCTAACCCTGTATGGGAGCCCCTCCTCATATATCCCACCCCCATACAGGTGCCCTCCTGCATATATCCCATCCCTGTACGGGTGCCTTCCCTCATATATCCCACCCCTGTTCGGGTGCCCACCCTCATAAATCCCACCTCTGTACGGGTGCCCGCTATCATATTTCCCACCCCTATACGGGTGCCCGCCTGCATGTATCCTATCCCTGTACGGGTGCCCACCCTCATATATCCCACCCGTGTACGGGTGCCCGCCCTCATAAATCTCACCCCTGTACGGGTGCCCACCCTCATATATCCCACCCTTGTACAGGTGCCCGCCCTCATATATCCCACCCCTGTACGGGTGCCCAGCTGCATATATCCCACCCCTGTACGGGTGCCGGCCTTATATATCCCACACCTGTACGGGTACCAGCCCGCATAAATCCCATCCCTGTACGTGTGCCCACTCTTATATATCCCACCCTTGTACGGGTACCCGCCCTCTTATATCCTAACCCTGTATGGGTGCCCTTTCTCATATATCCCACCCCCAAACAGGTGCCCTCCTGCATATATCCCACCCCTGTACGGGTGCCCATCCTCATATATCCCACCCCTGTTCGGGTGCCCACCCTCATATATCCCACCCCTGTACGGGTGCCCGCCCTCATATATCCCATCCCTGTACGGGTGCCCGCCCTCATATATCCCACCCCCTGTACGGGTGCCCACCTTCATATATCCCACCCTTGTACGGGTGCCCACCCTCATATATTCTACCCCTGTAAGGGTGCCCACCCTCATATATTCTACCCCTGTACGGGTGCCCACCCTCATATATTCCACCCCTGTACGGGTGCCCACCCTCATATATTCTACCCCTGTACGGGTGCCCCCCCCTCATATATCCCACCCCTGTACGGGTGCCCGCCCTCATATATCTCACCCCTGTACGGGTGCCCACCCTCATATATCTCACCCCTGTACGGGTGCCCCTCCCTCATATATCCCACGCCTGTACGGGTGCCCACCCTCATATATTCCACCCCTGTACGGGTGCCCACCCTCATATATTCCACCCCTGTACGGGTGCCCCCCCCTTCATATATCCCACCCTTGTACGGGTGCCCGCCCTCATATATCTCACCCCTGTACGGGTGCTTACCCTCATATATCTCACCCCTGTACGGGTGCCCCCCCTCATATATCCCACCCCTGTACGGGTGCCCGCCCTCATATATCTCACCCCTGTAAGGGTGCCCACCCTCATATATCTCACCCCTGTACGTGTTCCCGTCCTCATATATCTCACCCTGTACGGGTGTCCACCCTGGTATATCTCACTACTCTACGGGGTCCCCCCCCTCATATATCCCACCCCTGTAAGTGTACCCGCCCTTATATATCTCACCCCTATCCGGGTGCCCACCCTCATATATCGCATCCCTGTGCGGGTGCCCACCCTCATATATCTCTCCCCTGTACGGGTGCCCGCCCTCATATATCCCAACCCTGTATAGGTTCACGCCTGCATATATCCCACCCCTGTACGGGTTCCCGCCCTTATATATCCCACCCCTGTACGGGTGCCCACCCTCATACATCTCACCCTTGTACGGGTGCCCACCCTCATATATCACCCCAGTACGGGTTCCCGCCCACATATATCTCACCCTTGTACGGGTTCCCACCCTCATACATCTCACCCTTGAACGGGTGCCCACCCTCATATATCACCCATGTCCGGGTTCCCGCCCTCATATATCCCACCCCTGCACCGGTGCCCGACCTCATATATCCCACCCCTGTACGTGTGCCCGACCTCATATATCCCACCCCTTTACGGGTGCCCGCCCTCATATATCCCACCCCTGTACGGGTGCCCGCCCACATATATCCCATCCCTATACAGTTGCCCGACCTCATATATCCCACCCCTGTACGGCTGCCAGCCCTCCTATTTTCCACCCCTGTACGGGTGCTCGACTGCATATATCCCACCACTGTACGGGTGCCCACCCTCATACATTCCAACCCTGTACGAGTGCCCCCTCTCATATATCCCACCCCTTTACGGGTGCCCGCCATCATATATCTCACCCCTGTACGGGTGCCCCCCTCATATACCCCACCCCTGTACGGGTGCCCGCCCTCATATATCTCACCCCTGTACGGGTGCCCGACCTAATATGTCTCACCCCTGTACGTGTGCCCGCCCACATATATCTCACCCTGTACGGGTGCCCAACCTCATATATCTCACACTTGTACGGGTTCCCCCCCTCATATATCCCACCCCTATAAGTGTGCCCGCCCTTATATATCCCACGCCTGTACGGGTACTCCGCCCTCATATATCCCCCCCCAGTACGGGTGCCCGCCCTCATATACCCCACCCCTGTACGGGTGCCTGCCCTCATATATCCCACCCCTATACAGGTGCCCGCCCTCATATATCCCACCCCTGTACGGGTGGCCGCCCTCATATATCCCACCCCTATTCGGGTGCCCGCCCTATTATATCTAACCGCTGAACCGGTGCCCGCCCTCATATATCCCACCCCCTGTACGGGTGCCCGACCTAATATGTCTCACCCTTGTACGGGTGCCAACCCTCATATATCCCACCCCTGTTCGGGTGCCCACCCTCATATATCCCACCCCTGTACGGGTGCCCGCCCTCATATATCCCACCCCTGTACGGGTGCCCGCCCTCATATATCCCACCCCCTGTACGGGTGCCCACCTTCATATATCCCACCCTTGTACGGGTGCCCGTCCTCATATATCCCACCCCTGTACGGGTGCCCACCCTCATATATTCCACCCCTGTACGGGTGCCCACCCTCATATATTCCACCCCTGTACGGGTGCCCCCCCCCCCTCATATATCCCACCCCTGTACGGGTGCCCGCCCTCATATATCTCACCCCTGTACGGGTGCCCACCCTCATATATCTCACCCCTGTACGGGTGCCCCTCCCTCATATATCCCACCCCTGTACGGGTGCCCACCCTCATATATTCCACCCCTGTACGGGTGCCCACCCTCATATATTCCACCCCTGTACGGGTGCCCCCCCCTTCATATATCCCACCCTTGTACGGGTGCCCCCCCTCATATATCTCACCCCTGTACGGGTGCTTACCCTCATATATCTCACCCCTGTACGGGTGGCCCCCCCCCTCATATATCCCACCCCTGTACGGGTGCCCGCCCTCATATATCTCACCCCTGTAAGGGTGCCCACCCTCATATATCTCACCCCTGTACGTGTTCCCGTCCTCATATATCTCACCCTGTACGGGTGTCCACCCTGGTATATCTCACTACTCTACGGGGTCCCCCCCCTCATATATCCCACCCCTGTAAGTGTACCCGCCCTTATATATCTCACCCCTATCTGGGTGCCCACCCTCATATATCGCATCCCTGTGCGGGTGCCCACCCTCATATATCTCACCCCTGTACGGGTGCCCGCCCTCATATATCCCAACCCTGTATAGGTTCAAGCCTGCATATATCCCACCCCTGTACGGGTTCCCGCCCTTATATATCCCACCCCTGTACGGGTGCCCACCCTCATACATCTCACCCTTGTACGGGTGCCCACCCTCATATATCACCCTAGTACGGGTTCCCGCCCACATATATCTCACCCTTGTACGGGTTCCCACCCTCATACATCTCACCCTTGAACGGGTGCCCACCCTCATATATCACCCATGTCCGGGTTCCCGCCCTCATATATCCCACCCCTGCACCGGTGCCCGACCTCATATATCCCACCCCTGTACGGGTGCCCGACCTCATATATCCCACCCCTTTACGGGTGCCCGCCCTCATATATCCCACCCCTGTACGGGTGCCCGCCCACATATATCCCATCCCTATACAGTTGCCCGACCTCATATATCCCACCCCTGTACGGCTGCCAGCCCTCATATTTTCCACCCCTGTACGGGTGCTCGACTGCATATATCCCACCACTGTACGGGTGCCCACCCTCATACATTCCAACCCTGTACGAGTGCCCCCTCTCATATATCCCACCCCATTACGGGTGCCCGCCATCATATATCTCACCCCTGTACGGGTGCCCCCCTCATATACCCCACCCCTGTACGGGTGCCCGCCCTCATATATCTCACCCCTGTACGGGTGCCCGACCTAATATGTCTCACCCCTGTACGTGTGCCCGCCCACATATATCTCACCCTGTACGGGTGCCCAACCTTATATATCTCACACCTGTACGGGTTCCCCCCCTCATATATCCCACCCCTATAAGTGTGCCCGCCCTTATATATCCCACGCCTGTACGGGTACTCCGCCCTCATATATCCCCCCCCCAGTACGGGTGCCCGCCCTCATATACCCCACCCCTGTTCGGGTGCCTGCCCTCATATATCCCACCCCTATACAGGTGCCCGCCCTCATATATCCCACCTCTGTACGGGTGGCAACCCTCATATATCCCAACCATGTACAGCTGCCAGCCCTCATATATTTCACCCCTGTACGGGTGCCCGACTGCATATATCGCACCCCTGTACGGGTGCCCATTCTCATATATTCCACCCCTGTACGGGTGCCCGCCCTCATATATCTCACGCCTGTACGGGTGTCCCCCCTCATATACCCCACCCCTGTACGGGTGCCCGCCCTCATATGTCTCACCCCTGTACGGGTACCCACCCTTATATATCTCACCCCTGTACGTGTGCCGGCCCTCATATATCTCACCCTGTTCGGGTGCCCAACCTCATATATCTCACCCCTGTACGGGTGTCCACCCTCATATATCCCACCCCCGTACGGGTGCCCGCCCTCATATATCCCACCCCTGTACGGGTGCCCGCCTATATATATATAAACCCTGTATGGGTTCCCGCCTGCATATATCCCACCCATGTACGGGTGCCCGCCTGCATATATCCCATATCCCTGTACGGGTGCCCACCCTCATATATCCCACCCATGTACGAGTGCCCGCCGTCATATATCCCACCCCTGTACGGGTGCCCGCCTCCATGTATCCCATCCCTGTACGGGTGCCCACCCCTGTACGGGTGCCCGCCCTCATATATCCCACCCTTTTACGGGTGCTCGCCCTAATATATCTCACCCTTGTACGGGTGCCCACCCTCATATATCCCACCCATGTACGGGTGCCCGCCTTCATATATCCCACCCTTTTACGGGTGCCCGCCTGCATGTATCCCATCCCTGTATGGGTGCCCGCCCTCATATATCCCACCCCTGTACGGGTGCCCGCCCTCATATATCCCAACCCTGTATGGGTTCCCGCATGCATATATCCCACCCCTGTACGGGTGCCCGCCTGCATGTATCCTATCCTTGTACGGGTGCCCACCCTCATATATCCCACACATGTACGGGTGCCCGCCCTCATATATCCCACTTCTGTACGGGTGCCCGCCCTCATATATCCCACCACTATACGGGTGCCCACCCTCATATATCCCACCCCTCTACGGGTGTTCACCCTCATATATCCCCACCCCGTTTCGGGTTCCCACCCTCATATATCCCACCCCTGTACGGGTGCCCGCCCTCATATATCCCACCCCTGTACGGCTGCCAGCCCTCATATATCCCACTCCTGTACGGGTGCCCGCCCTCATATATCCCACCCCTGTATGGGTGCCCACCTTCATATATCCCACCCTTGTATGGGTGCCCACCCTCATATATCCCACCCCTGTACGGGTGCCCACCCTCATATGTTCCACCCCTTTACGAGTGGCCGCCCTCATGTATCCCACCCCTGTACCGTGCCCAGCCTCATATATCTCACCCCTGTACGGGTGCCCCCCCCCCACCTCATATATCCCTCCCCTGTACGGGTGCCCGCCATCATATATCTCACCACTGTACGGGTGCCCACCCTCATATATCTCACCCCGGTACGTGTGCCCGCCCTCATATATCTCACCCTGTACGGGTGTCCACCCTCGTATATCTCACCACTGTTCGGGTTCCCCCCCCCCTCATATATATCACCCCTGTAAGTTTGCCCGCCCTTATATATCTCACCTCTTTCCGGGTGCCCACCCTCATATATCTCACCCCTGTACGGGTGCCCGCTCTCATATATCCCAACCCTGTATGGGTTCCCGCCCGCATATATCCCATCCCTGTACGGGTTGCCCGCCCTCATATATCCCACCCCTGTACGGGTCCCGTCCTAATATATCTCACCCGTGTCCGGGTGCCCGCGCTAATATATCTCACCCCTTTCCGGGTGCCCACCCTAATATATCTCACCACTGTCCGGGTGCCCACCCTCATATATCTCACCCTTGTACGTGTGCCCACCATCATATATCACCCCAGTACGGGTTCCCGCCTTCATATATCCCACCCCTGTACTGGTGCCCGCCCTTATATATCCCACCCCTCTATGGGTGCCCGACCTAATATATCCCACCCCTTTATGGGTGCCATACCTCATATATCCCACCCCTGTACGGGTGCCCGCCCTCATATACCCCACCCCTGTACGGGTGCCTGCCCTCATATATCCCACCCCTATACAGGTGCCCGCCCTCATATATCCCACCTCAGTACGGGTGGCAACCCTCATATATCCCAACCATGTACAGCTGCCAGCCCTCATATATTTCACCCCTGTACGGGTGCCCGACTGCATATATCGCACCCCTGTACGGGTGCCCATTCTCATATATTCCACCCCTGTACAGGTGCCCGCCCTCATATATCTCACGCCTGTACGGGTGTCCCCCCTCATATACCCCACCCCTGTACGGGTGCCCGCCCTCATATGTCTCACCCCTGTACGGGTGCCCACCCTTATATATCTCACCCCTGTACGTGTGCCGGCCCTCATATATCTCACCCTGTACGGGTGCCCAACCTCATATATCTCACCCCTGTACGGGTGTCCACCCTCATATATCCCACCCCCGTACGGGTGCCCGCCCTCATATATCCCACCCCTGTACGGGTGCCCGACTATATATATAAAAACCCTGTATGGGTTCCCGCCTGCATATATCCCACTCATGTACGGGTGCCCGCCTGCATGTATCCCATATCCCTGTACGGGTGCCCACCCTCATATATCCCACCCATGTACGGGTGCCCGCCGTCATATATCCCACCCCTGTATGGGTGCCCGCCTCCATGTATCCCATCCATGTACGGGTGCCCACCCTCATATATCCCACCCATGTACGGGTGCCCGCCCTCATATATCCCAACCCTGTACGGGTGCCCGCCCTCATATATCTCACCCTGTACGGGTGCCCCCCCCCTCATATATCCCACCACTGTACGGGTGCCCGCCCTCATATATCCCTCCCCTGTACGGGTGCCCGCCTGCATATATCCCACCCATGTACGGGTGAAAGCCCTCATATATCCCATACCTGTACGGTTCCTCCCGCATATATCCCATCGATCTGCGTGTGCCCACTCATATATAACCCACCCTTGTACGGGTACCCGCCCTCATATATCCTAACCCTGTAATGGTGCCATTCCTTATATATCCCACCCCCATACTGGTGACCTCCTGCACATATCCCACCCCTGTACGTGTGCCCGCCCTTATATATCCCACCTCTGTACGGGTACCCGCCCTCATATATCGCACCGCTGTACGGGTGCCCGACTGCATATATCCCACCCCTGTACGGGTGCCCACCCTCATATATCCCACCCTAGTACGGGTGCCCTACTGCATATATCCCACTCCTGTACGGGTGCCCGCCCTCATATATCCCATTACTATACAGGTACCCATCCCCATATATCCCACCCCTGTACGGGTGTCCACCCTCATATATCCCACCCCTGTACAGGTGCCCGCCCTAATATATAGAACCGCTGAACCTGTGCCCACCCTCATATATTCCACCCCTGTTGGGTGACCGACTGCATATATCCCACCCCTGTACGGGTGCCCACCCTCATATATTCCATCCCTGTACGGGTGCCCACCCTCATATATCCCACCCCCTGTTCGGGTGCGCACCCTCATATATCCCACCCCTGTACGGCTGCCCGTCCTCATATATCCCACACCTGTACGGGTGCCCACCCTCATATATCCTACCCTTGTACGGGTGCACGCCCTCATATATCCCACCCCTGTACAGCTGCCAGCCATCATATATCCTACCCTTGTACGGGTGCCCACCCTCATATATCTCACCCCTGTACGGGTGCCCCCCCCCCTCATATATCCCACCCCTGTACGGGTGCCCTCCCTCATATATCTCACCCTGTACGGGTGTCCACCCTCGTATATCTATCCCCTGTACGGGTCCCCCCCCTCGTATATCCCACCCCTGTAAGTGTGCCCGCCCTTAAATATCTTACCCTTTTCCGGGTGCCCACCCTCATATATCGCAAACCTGTGCGGGTTCCCGTCCGCATATATCCCACTCCTGTCTGGGTGCCCGCCCTCATATACTCCACCTCTGTACGGGTGCCCGCCCTCATATATCCCTACCGCTGTATGGGTTCCCGCCCGCATATATCCCACCCCAGTACGGGTGCCCGCCCTCATATATCCCACCCCTGTACGGGTGCCCACCCTCATATATCTCACCCCTGTACGGGTGCCCGCCCTCATATATCCCAACCCTGTATGGGTTCCCGCCCGCATATATCCCTTCCCTGTACGGGTGCCCACCCTCATATATCTCACCCCTGTATGGGTGCCCGCCCTCATATATCCCAACCCTGTATGGGTTCCCGCCTGCATGTATCCCATCCCTGTACGGGGGCCCGCCCTAATATGTCTCACCCCTGTCCGGGTGCCCACCCTAATATATCTCACCCCTGTACGGGGGCCCGCCCTAATATGTCTCACCCCTGTCCGGGTGCCCACCCTAATATATATCACCCTTTTACGGGTTCCCGCCCACATATATTCCACCCTTCTACGGGTGCCCACCCTTATATATCCCACCCCTGTACAGGTGCCTGACCTTATATATCTCACCCCTGTATATGATCCCGCCCTTATATCCCACCCCCTGCACGGGTGCCCGACCTCATATATCCCACCCCTGTACAAGTGCCCGATCTCATATATCCCACCCCTGTACGGGTTCCCGCCCTCATATATCTCACCCCTGTACGGGTGCCCGCCCACATATATCCCACCCCTATACAGGTGCCCGCCCTCATATATCCCATCTCTGTACGGGTGCCAACCCTCATATATCCCACCCCTGTACGGGTGCCCACCCTCATATATCTCACCCCTGTACGGGTGCCCGCCTGCATATATCCCTCCCCTGTATGGGTGCCCATCTGCATATATCCCACCCCACCCCTGTACGGTTGCCCGCCCTCATATATCCCACCTTCTGTACGAGTGCCCGCTCTCATATATCCCACCCCTCTACGGGTGCCCGCCCTCATATATCCCACCCCTGTACGTGTGCCTGTCCTCATATATCCCACCCCTGTACGGGTGCCCACCCTCATATATCTCACCCCTGTACGGGTGCCCCCCTCATATATCCCACCCCTGTACGTGTGCCCGCCCTCATATATCTCACCCCTGTTCGGGTGCCCACCTTTATATATCTCACCCCTGTATGGGTGCCCCCTCCCTCATATATCCCACCCCTGTATAGGTGCCCGCCCTCATATATGCCACCCCTGTACGGGTGCCCACCCTCATATATCCCACCCCTGTATGGGTTCCCGTCCTCATATATCCCACCCCTGTACCGGTGCCCGACCTCACATATCCCACCTCTGTACGGGTGCCCTCCTCATATATCCCACCCCTGTACGGGTGCCTGCCCGCATATATACCACCCCTGTTTGGGTGCCCGGCCTTATATATCCCACCCCTGTACAGGTGCCAACCCTCCTATATCCCACCCTTGTACGGTTGCCCACACTCATATATCCTACCCCTGTACGGTTCCCGCCCTCATATATCCCACCTCTGTATGGGTGACCATTCTCAAATAACCCTCCCCTGTACGGGTGCCCCCTCATATATCCCACCCCTGTACAGATGCCCGCCCGCCAAATATCCCACCCCTCTACGGGTTCCCACTCTCATATTTCTCACCCTTGTACGGGTGCCCGCCCTCATATATTCCACCCCCGGACGGGTGCCCCCCCCTCATAATTTGTAAAAATTTCTTGTATGTATGTACCTTACCTAAATAAACATTTATTTATTAATTATTTATTTATTTATATATCCCACTCCTGAACGGGTGCCCGCCCTCATATATCCCACCCCTGTATGGGTGCCCGCCCTCATATATCCTAGGGCGTGAGAACAAGGAGATAGTCGTCAGGAGAGATGACATGTCACCAATATACGTCATTCTTAAAAAAGTCGAATATCTATCGAAAATGAACTTAATTCTCTCTGACCAATATATATTCCAAAGGGTAACGAAGGACACTACAGCGGAATTGAAAGGAACGGTCAACAAATTGATTGAAGCTGTGAACACCAAGAAATCCGGACTCCACCTGCCAAAGATTATTGGGGAATATAAGCATGGATATGCGTATGGAAATGTGAAGACACATAAGCCTGGAAACCCACTTCGGCCAATCATCAGCCAGATACCCACACCCACGTACAGACTGGCGAAGCGATTCAACGGCTTGCTGACTCCTTATGTCCCTTGCATCTTCAGCCTGAAGTCTCCACAGGAATTTGTTGATTTACTGCAGGGAACACGGGCCACAGGGATGAGAGCCTTGTTGGACGTAGAATCACTGTTTACCAACGTACCTGTGGATGAAACAATCGGGATGAAAGCGGACAGAGTGTATCGTGATCCGGCCTGTACTCCTCTTGACATACCAGAAAGCATTCTAAGGAAACTACTCCAAGCTTGTACTAAAGAGGCACCCTTCTTGAGCCCGGATGAGCACATGTATAAGCAAGTAGATGGGGTCGCCATGGGATCTCCCCTAGGTGTCCTGTTTGCGAACTTCTACATGGGTACCATCAAACAAAAGGTCTTAGTCGACATGAACTTGAAACCGGCCATATACTGCAGGTATGTTGACGACATTTTTACACAGGTACCTGATGTCAGACATCTGCAGGAGCTGAAGGAGGCATTTGAGCAGAATTCTGTATTGTGTTTCACTTACGAGATGGAGAAGGATGGGAAGCTGCCCTTTCTAGATGTAACAGTCATGGAAAGGAGCGGAGGTTTCCACACTGTGTCGTTAACGCTTATGTCGACCGTGCTCTCAGCCACAGCTCAGGATGGAAGTAAGTCGATGAAGAACTCTGTAGGGTAAGGCAGGTCCTAGTCAACAACGGCTTCTCCAATGGTCTCGTTGAACACATCATAAGAAGGAAGGTGAAACGCCATGCAACCTCTGAAGAGACAACTAACACAACACCTGTACCCCGTATTAGACTATTTTACAGGAACTTCTCTTCCACAGCTCATAAAACGGAGGAAAGGGTCCTGAAAGATATTGTTAATAGAAACGTTATCCCTACAGACAAAAATCAGAAGATACAATTGACGATCTACTATAAAACCAAGAAAACGGCCAACCTACTCACGAGAAACTCTCCAGACACAAAGCAGAACGCTTTGAAAGACACCAATGTCGTCTATGCCTTCAAATGCCCACTTGGGGACTGTAACCCTCAAAGAATTCAGTATATAGGCAAGACATCAACATAAGAACATAAGAACAAAGGTAACTGCAAAAGGCCTATTGGCACATACGAGGCAGCTCCTATCTATAACCACCCAATCCCACTCATATACTTGTCCAACCCGCGCTTAAAACAATTGAGGGACCTTACCTCCACCACGTTACGCGGCAATTGGTTCCACAAATCAACAACCCTGTTACTGAACCAGTATTTACCCAAGTCTTTCTTAAATCTAGACTTATCCAGTTTATACCTATTGTTTCGTGTTCTGTCTTGTGTTGATATTTTTAATACCCTATTATTATCCCCCCTGTACAGGTGCCTGCCCTCATATATCTCACCCCTGTATGGGATCCCGACCTCATATATCCCACCCCTGTACGGGTGCCCGCCCTCATATATACCACCCCTATACAGGTGTCTGCCCTCATATATCCCACATCTGTACGGGTGCCAACCCCCATATATCTCACACATGTACGGGTGCCAACCCTCATATATCCCACACCTGTATGGCTGCCAGCCCTCATATATTCCACCCCTGTACGGGTGCCCGACTGCATATATCCCACCCTTGTACGGGTGCCCACCCTCATATATTCCACCCCTGTATGGGTGCCCCCCCTCATATATCCCACCCCTGTATGGGTGCCCGCCCTCATATATCTCACCCCTGTACGGGTGACCCCCTCATATACCCCACCCCCGTACGGGTGCCCGCCCTCATATATCTCACCCCTGTACGGGTGCCCACCCTCATATATCTCACTCCTGTACGTGTGCCCGCCCTCATATATCTCACCCTGTACGGGTGCCCAACCTCATATATCTCACCCCTGTAAGGGTTCCCCCCCCCCTCATATATCCCACCCCTGTACGGGTACCCACCCTCATATATCCCACCCCAGTACGGGTGCTAGCGCTCATATATCCCACCACTGTATGGGCTCCCGCCCGCATATATCCCACCCATGTACGGGTGCCCGCCCTCATATATCCCACCCCTTTACGGGTGCTCGCACTAACAAATCTAACCCCTGCCCGGGTGCCCACCCTCATATATCTCACCCCTGTGCGGGTGCCCACCCTTATATATCCCACCCCTGTACGGGTGTCCACCCTCATATATCCCACCCCTGTGCGGGTGCCCGCCCTCATATATCCCACCCCTGTACGGGTGCCCGCCCTCATATATCCCAACCCTGTATGGGTTCCCGTCTGCATATATCCCACCCTTATACGGGTTCCCGCCTGCATGTATCCCATCCCTGTACGGGTGCCCACCCTCATATATCCCACCAATGTACGGGTGCCCGCCCTCCTATATCCCAACCCTGTACAGGTGCCCGCCCTCATATATCTTACCCTGTATGGGTGACCCCCCTCATAAATCCCACCTCTGAACGGGTGCCCGCCATCATATATCCCACCCCAATACGGGTGCCCGCCTGCATATATCCCACCCCTGTACGGGTGCCCGCCCTCATATATTCGACACTTGTACGGGTGCCCGCCCGCATATATCCCATCCCGGTACGTGTGCCCACTCTTATATATCCCACCCTTGTACATGTACCCGCCCTCATATATCCTAACCCTGTATGGGTGCCCTTCCTCATATATCCCACCCCCATACAGGTGCCCTCCTGCAAATATCCCACCCCTGTACGTGTGCCCGCCCTTATATAACCGACCTCTGTACGGGTACCCGCCCCATATATCGCACCCCTGTACGGGTGGCCGACTGCATATATCCCACCCCTGTACGGGTGCTCGCCCTCATATATCCCACCCCAGTACGGGTGCCCTACTGCATATATCACACCCCTGTACGGGTGCCCGCCCTCATATATCCCACCCATCTACGGGTGCCAACCCTCATATATCCCACCCCTGTACAGGTGCCCGCACTCATATATCCTAACCCTATACGGGTACCCACTCTCATATATCTCACCCCTGTGCGGGTGCCCACCCTCATATATTTCACCCCTGTACGGGTTTCCCCCCCCCCCTCATAAATCCCACCTCTGTACGGGTACCCGCCCTCATATATCCCACCCCTGTACGGGTGCCCGTCTGCATGTATCCCATCCCTGTACGGGTGCCCACCCTCATATATCCCACCCATGTACGGGTGCCCGCCCTCATATATCCCACCCCTGTACAGGTGCCTGCCCTCATATATCTCACCCCTGTCCGGGTGCCCACACTCATATATCTCACCCCTGTACGGGTGCCCCCCCTCATAAATCCCACCTCTGTACGGGTGCCCGCCCTCATATATCCCACCCCTGTATGGGTGCCCGGCTGCATATATCCCACCCCTGTACGGGTGCCCGCCCTCATATATCCCACACCAGTACGGGTGCCCGCCCGCATATATGCCATCCCTGTACGTGTGCCCATTCTTATATATCCCACCCTTGTACGGGTATCCGCCCTCATGTATCCTAACCCTGCATGGGTGCCCTTCCTCATATATCCCACCCCCATACAGGTGCCCTCCTGCATATATCCCACCCCACCCCTGTACGGGTGCCCGCCCTCATATATCCCACCCCTGTACGGGTGCCCATCTTCACATATCCCACCCCTGTAGGGGTTGGCCGCCCTCATATATCCCACCCCTATTCGGGAGCCCGCCCTTATATATCTAACCGCTGAACCGGTGTTCACCCTCATATATTCCACCCCTGTATGGGTGCCCACCCTCATATATCCCACCCCTTTTCGGGTGCCCACCCTCATATATCCCACCCCTGTACGAGTGGCCGACCTCATGTATCCCACCCCTGTACGGGTGCCCACTTACATATATCTCACCCCTGTACGGGTGCCCCCCCTCATATATCTCACCCCTGTACGGGTAACCGCCCTCATTTATCTTAACTCTGTATGCGTTCCCGCCTGCACATATCCCACCCCTGTACGGACGCCCGCCTGCATGTATCCCATCCCTGTACGTGTGCCCACCCTCATATATCCCACCCATGTACGGGTGCCCGCCCTTATATATCCCACCCGTGTACGGGTGCCCGTCTGCATGTATCCCATCCCTGTACGGGTGCCCGCCTGCATGTATCCCATCCCTGTACGGGTGCCCACCCTTATATATCCCACACATGTACGGGTGCCCGCTCTCATATATCCCACCCCTGTACGGGTGCCCGCCGTCATATATCCCAACCCTGAACGGGTGCCCGCCCTCATATATCCCACCACTATACGGGTGCCCACCCTCATATATCCCACCCCTGTTCGGGTGCCCACCCTCATATATCCCACCCCGGTACAGGTGCTCAGCCTTATATATCCCACCCCTGTACGGGTGCCCACCTTCATATATCCCACCCTTGTACGGGTGCACGCCTCCATATATCCCACCCCTGTACGGCTGCCAGCCCTCATATATTCCACCCATGTATGGGTGCCCGCCCTCATATATCCTACCCCTGTACGGGTGCCCACCCTCATATATCTCACCCCTGTACGGGTGCCCACCCCCTCATATATCCCACCCCTGTAATTGTGCCCGCCCTTATATAGCTCACCCCTGTCCGGGTGCCCACCCTCATATATCGCACCCCTGTGCGGGTGCCCACCCTCATATACCCCACCCCTATACGGGTGCCCGCCCTCATATATCCCACCCGTGTATGGGTGCCCACCCTTATATATCTCACCCCTGTACGGGTGCTCGCCCGCATATATCCCACCCCTGTACGGGTGCCCGCCTGCATGTATACCACCCCTGTACGGGTGCCCGCCCTAATATATCTCACCCGTGTCCGGGTGCCCACCCTCATATATCCCACCCCTATACGGGTGCCCGCCCTCATATATCCCACCCCTGTATGGGTTCCCGCCCGCATATATCCCACCCCTGTACGGGTGCCCGCCTGCATGTATACCACCCCTGTACGGGTGCCCGCCCTAATATATCTCACCCGTGTCCGGGTGCCAGGCCTAATATATCACACCCATGTCCGGGTGCCCACCCTCATATATCTCACATTTGTACGGGTGCCCACCCTAATATATCACCCCAGTACGGGTTCGCTCCCTCATATATCCCACCGCTGTACAGGTGCCCGACCTTTTATATCACACCCCTCTACGGGTGCCCACCCTTATATATCCCCCCCCTGTACAGGTGCCTGCCCTCATATATCTCACCCCTGTATGGGATCCCGCCCTTATATCCCACCCCTACACGGGTGCTCGACCTCATATAACCCACCCCAGTACTGGTACCCGCCCTCATATATCGCACCCCTAAACAGGTGCCCGCCCTCATATATCCCACCTCTGTGCGGGTGCCAACCCTCATATATCCCACCCATGTACGGGTGCCAACCCTCATATATCCCAACCCAGTACGGCTGCCAGCCCTCATATATTCCACCCCTGTACGGGTACCCGACTGCATATATCCCACCCCTGTACGGGTGCCCCCCCTCATATATCTCACCCCTGTACGGGTAACCGCCCTCATTTATCTTAACTCTGTATGCGTTCCCGCCTGCACATATCCCACCCCTGTACGGACGCCCGCCTGCATGTATCCCATCCCTGTACGTGTGCCCACCCTCATATATCCCACCCATGTACGGGTGCCCGCCCTTATATATCCCACCCGTGTACGGGTGCCCGTCTGCATGTATCCCATCCCTGTACGGGTGCCCGCCTGCATGTATCCCATCCCTGTACGGGTGCCCACCCTTATATATCCCACACATGTACGGGTGCCCGCTCTCATATATCCCACCCCTGTACGGGTGCCCGCCGTCATATATCCCAACCCTGAACGGGTGCCCGCCCTCATATATCCCACCACTATACGGGTGCCCACCCTCATATATCCCACCCCTGTTCGGGTGCCCACCCTCATATATCCTACCCCGGTACAGGTGCTCAGCCTTATATATCCCACCCCTGTACGGGTGCCCACCTTCATATATCCCACCCTTGTACGGGTGCACGCCTCCATATATCCCACCCCTGTACGGCTGCCAGCCCTCATATATTCCACCCATGTATGGGTGCCCGCCCTCATATATCCTACCCCTGTACGGGTGCCCACCCTCATATATCTCACCCCTGTACGGGTGCCCACCCCCTCATATATCCCACCCCTGTAATTGTGCCCGCCCTTATATAGCTCACCCCTGTCCGGGTGCCCACCCTCATATATCGCACCCCTGTGCGGGTGCCCACCCTCATATACCCCACCCCTATACGGGTGCCCGCCCTCATATATCCCACCCGTGTATGGGTGCCCACCCTTATATATCTCACCCCTGTACGGGTGCTCGCCCGCATATATCCCACCCCTGTACGGGTGCCCGCCTGCATGTATACCACCCCTGTACGGGTGCCCGCCCTAATATATCTCACCCGTGTCCGGGTGCCCACCCTCATATATCCCACCCCTATACGGGTGCCCGCCCTCATATATCCCACCCCTGTATGGGTTCCCGCCCGCATATATCCCACCCCTGTACGGGTGCCCGCCTGCATGTATACCACCCCTGTACGGGTGCCCGCCCTAATATATCTCACCCGTGTCCGGGTGCCAGCCCTAATATATCACACCCATGTCCGGGTGCCCACCCTCATATATCTCACATTTGTACGGGTGCCCACCCTAATATATCACCCCAGTACGGGTTCGCTCCCTCATATATCCCACCGCTGTACAGGTGCCCGACCTTTTATATCACACCCCTCTACGGGTGCCCACCCTTATATATCCCCCCCCTGTACAGGTGCCTGCCCTCATATATCTCACCCCTGTATGGGATCCCGCCCTTATATCCCACCCCTACACGGGTGCTCGACCTCATATAACCCACCCCAGTACTGGTACCCGCCCTCATATATCGCACCCCTAAACAGGTGCCCGCCCTCATATATCCCACCTCTGTGCGGGTGCCAACCCTCATATATCCCACCCATGTACGGGTGCCAACCCTCATATATCCCAACCCAGTACGGCTGCCAGCCCTCATATATTCCACCCCTGTACGGGTACCCGACTGCATATATCCCACCCCTGTACGGGTGCCCACCCTCATATATTTCACCCCTGTACGGGTGCCCCCCCTCAATATATCCAACCCCTGTACGGGTGCCCCCCCTCATATACCCCACCCCTGTACGGGTGCCCGCCCTCATATATCTCACACCTGTACGGGTGCCCACCCCCATATATCTCACCCCTGTACGTGTGCCCGCCCTCATATATTTCACCCTGAATGGGTGCCCAACCTCATATATCTCACCCCTGTACGGGTTCCCCCCCTCATATATCACACCCATGTAAGTGTTCCCGCCCTTATATATCCCACCCCTGTACAGGTACCCGCCCTCATATATCCCACCCCGGTACGGGTGCCCGTCCTCACATATCCCACCCCTATATGGGCTCCCGCCCGCATATGTCCCACCCATGTATGGGTGCCCGCGCTCATATATCCCACCCCTTTACGGGTGCTCGCCCCTAATATATCTCACCCCTGTCCGGGTGCCCACCCTCATATATATCACCCTTGTGTGGTGCCCACCCTCATATATGCCACACCCTGTACGGGAGTCCACCCTTATATATCCCACCCCTGTACAGGTGCCCACCCTCATATATCCCACCCATGTACGGGTGCCCGCCCCTCATATATCCCACCCCTGTACGGGTGCCCGCCTGCAGGTATCCCATCCCTGTACAGGTTCCACCCTCATATATCCCACCCATGTACGGGTGCCCGCCCTCATATATCCCACCCCTGTACAAGTGCCCGCCCTCATATATATCACCCCTGTACGGGTGCCCACCCTCATATATCTTACCCCTGTACGGGTGCCCCCCCTCATAAATCCCACCTCTGTACGGGTGCCCGCCCTCATATATCCCACCCCTGTACGGGTGCCCGGCTGCATATATCCCACCCCTGTACGGGTGCCCGCCCTCATATATCCCACACCAGTACGGGTGCCCGCCCGCATATATCCCATCCCTGTACGTGTGCCCATTCTTATATATCCCACCCTTGTACGGGTACCCGCCCTCATATATCCTAACCTGCATGGGAGCCCTTCCTCATATATCCCACCCCCATACAGGTGCCCTCCTGCATATATCCCACCCCACCCCTGTACGGGTGCCCGCCTTCATATATCCCACCCCTGAACGGGTGCCTGCCCTCATATATCCCACCACTATACGGGTGCCCACCCTCATATATCCCACCCCTGTACGGGTGTCCATCTTCATATATCCCACCCCTGTAGGGGTGGCCGCCCCCTCATATATCCCACCCCTTTACGGGTGCCCGCCCTAATATATCTAACCGCTGAACCGGTGCCTACCCTCATATATTCCACCCCTGTATGGGTGCCCACCCTCATATATCCCACCCCTTTCGGGTGCCCACCCTCATATATCCCACCCCTGTACGGGTGCCCGACCTCAAGTATCCCACCCCTGTACGTGTGCCCACCTTCATATATCCCACCCTTGTAACGGGTGCCCACTACATATATCTCACCCCTGTACGGATGCCCGCCCTCATATATTCACACCCCTGTACAGGTGCCCGCCCTCATAAATCTCACCCCTGTTCGGGTGCCCCCCCCTCATATATCTCACCCCTGTACGAGTACCCGCCCTTATTTATCTTAACTCTGTATGCGTTCCCGCCTGCACATATCCCACCCCTGTACGGACGCCCGCCTGCATGTATCCCATCCCTGTACGTGTGCCCACCCTCATATATCCCACCCATGTACGGGTGCCCCGCCCTCATATATCCCACCCGTGTACGGGTGCCCGTCTGCATGTATCCCATCCCTGTACGGGTGCCCGCCTGCATGTATCCCATCCCAGTACGGGTGCCCACCCTCATATATCCCACACATGTACGGGTGCCCGCTCTCATATATCCCACCCCTGTACGGGTGCCCGCCCTCATATATCCCACCACTATACGGGTGCCCACCCTCATATATCCCACCCTGTACGGGTGTCCACCCTCATATATCCCACCCTGTACGGGTGGCCGCCCTCATATATCCCACCCCTATTTGGGTTCCCGCCCTTATATATCTAACCGCTGAACCGGTGCCCACCTTCATATATTCCACCCCAGTACGGGTGCCCACCCTCATATATCCCACCCCTGTTCGGGTGCCCACCCTCATATATCCCACCCCTGTACAGGTGCTCAGCCTTATATATCCCACCCCTGTACGGGTGCCCACCTTCATATATCCCACCCTTGTACGGGTGCACGCCCCCATATATCCCACCCCTGTACGGGTGTCCATCTTCATATATCCCACCCCTGTACGGGTGCCGGCCCTCATATATCCCACCACTATACGGGTGCCCACCCTCATATATCCCACCCCCTGTACGGGTGTCCACCCTCATATATCCCACCCCTGTACGGGTGGCCGCCCTCATATATCCCACCCCTATTTGGGTTCCCGCCCTTATATATCTAACCGCTGAACCGGTGCCCACCTTCATATATTCCACCCCAGTACGGGTGCCCACCCTCATATATCCCACCCCTGTTCGGGTGCCCAACCCTCATATATCCCACCCCTGTACAGGTGCTCAGCCTTATATATCCCACCCTGTACGGGTGCCCACCTTCATATATCCCACCCTTGTACGGGTGCACGCCCCCATATATCCCACCCCTGTACGGCTGCCAGCCCTCATATATTCCACCCATGTATGGGTGCCAGCCCTCATATATCCTACCCCTGTACGGGTGCCCACCTTCATATATCCCACCCTTGTACGGGTGCCCACCCTCATATATCCCACCCCTGTACGGCTGCCAGCCCTCATATATTCCACCCATGTATGGGTGCCCGCCCTCATATATCCTACCCCTGTACGGGTGCCCAACCTCATATATCTCACCCCTGTACGGGTGCCCCCCCCCTCAAATATCCCACCCTTGTACGGGTGCCCGCCGTCATATATCTAACCACTGTACGGGTATCCACCCTCATATATCTCACCACTGTACGGGTTCCCCCTCCCTCATAATATCCCACCCCTGTAATTGTGCCCACCCTTATATAGCTCACCCCTGTCCGGGTGCCCACCCTCATATATCGCACCCCTGTGCGGGTGCCCACCCTCATATATCCCACCCCTATACGGGTGCCCGCCCTCATATATCCCACCCCTGTACGGGTGCCCGCCCTAATATATCTCACCCGTGTCCGGGTGCCAGCCCTAATATATCGCACCCCCCTGTCCGGGTGCCCAACCTCATATATCTCACATTTGTACGGGTGCCCACCCTAACATATCACCCCAGTACGGGTTCGCTCCCTCATATATCCCACCGCTGTACAGGTGCCCGACCTTATATATCACACCCCTCTACGGGTGCCCACCCTTATATATCCCCCCCCTGTACAGGTGCCTGCCCTCATATATCTCACCCCTGTATGGGATCCCGCCCTTATATCCCACCCCTACACGGGTGCTCGACCTCATATAACCCACCCCTGTAAGGGTGCCATTCCTCATATATCCCACCCCTGTACGGGTGCCCGCCCTCATATATCCCACCCCTGTACTGGTACCCGCCATCATATATCGCACCCCTATACAGGTGCCCGCCCTCATATATCCCACCTCTGTACGGGTGCCAACCCTCATATATCCCACCCATGTACGGGTGCCAACCCTCATATGTCCCAAACCCAGTACGGCTGCCAGCCCTCAAATATTCCACCCCTGTACGGGTACCCGACTGCATATATCCCACCCCTGGACGGGTGCCCACCCTCATATATTTCACCCTGTACGGGTGCCCCCCCTCATATATCCAACCCCCTGTACGGGTGCCCCCCTCATATACCCCACCCCTGTACGGGTGCCCGCCCTCATATATCCCACCCCTATACGGGTGCCCGCCCTTATATATCCCACCTCTGTACGGGTGCCAACCCTCATATATCCCACCCCTATACGGGTGCCCGCCCTCATATATCCCCACCTCTGTACGGGTGCCAACCCTCATATATCCCACCCATCTACAGGTGCCAACCCTCATATATCCCACCCCTGTACAGGTGCCCGCAATCATTATATCCTAACCCTATACGGGTTCCCTCCCTTATATATCTCACCCCTGTGCGGGTGCCAACCCTCATATATCCCACCCCTGTACGGGTGCCCACCTCATATATCTCACCCCTGTACGGGTGCCCGCCTGCATATATCCCTCCCCTGTATGGGTGCCCATCTGCATATATCCCACCCCACCCCTGTACGGTTGCCCGCCCTCATATATCCACCTTCTGTACGAGTGCCCGCTCTCATATATCCCACCCCTCTACGGGTGCCCGCCCTCATATATCCCACCCCTGTACGTGTGCCTGTCCTCATATATCTCACCCCTGTACGGGTGCCCACCCTCATATATCTCACCCCTGTACGGGTGCCCCCCTCATATATCCCACCCCTGTACGTGTGCCCGCCCTCATATATCTCACCCCTGTTCGGGTGCCCACCTTTATATATCTCACCCCTGTATGGGTGCCCCTCTCCCTCATATATCCCACCCCTGTATAGGTGCCCGCCCTCATATATGCCACCCCTGTACGGGTGCCCACCCTCATATATCCCACCCCTGTATGGGTTTCCCGTCCTCATATATCCCACCCCTGTACCGGTGCCCGACCTCACATATCCCACCTCTGTACGGGTGCCCTCCTCATATATCCCACCCCTGTACGGGTGCCTGCCCGCATATATACCACCCCTGTTTGGGTGCCCGGCCTTATATATCCCACCCCTGTACAGTGCCAACCCTCCTATATCCACCCTTGTACGGTTGCCCACACTCATATATCCTACCCCTGTACGGTTCCCCGCCCTCATATATCCCACCTCTGTATGGGTGACCATTCTCAAATAACCCTCCCCTGTACGGGTGCCCCCTCATATATCCCCACCCCTGTACAGATGCCCGCCCGCCAAATATCCCACCCCTCTACGGGTTCCCACTCTCATATTTCTCACCCTTGAACGGGTGCCCGCCCTTATATATTCCACCCCCGGACGGGTGCCCCCCCCTCATAATTTGTAAAAATTTCTTGTATGTATGTACCTTACCTAAATAAACATTTATTTATTAATTATTTATTTATTTATATATCCCACTCCTGAACGGGTGCCCGCCCTCATATATCCCACCCCTGTATGGGTGCCCGCCCTCATATATCCTAGGGCGTGAGAACAAGGAGATAGTCGTCAGGAGAGATGACATGTCACCAATATACGTCATTCTTAAAAAGTCGAATATCTATCGAAAATGAACTTAATTCTCTCTGACCAATATATATTCCAAAGGGTAACGAAGGACACTACAGCGGAATTGAAAGGAACGGTCAACAAATTGATTGAAGCTGTGAACACCAAGAAATCCGGACTCCACCTGCCAAAGATTATTGGGGAATATAAGCATGGATATGCGTATGGAAATGTGAAGACACATAAGCCTGGAAACCCACTTCGGCCAATCATCAGCCAGATACCCACACCCACGTACAGACTGGCGAAGCGATTCAACGGCTTGCTGACTCCTTATGTCCCTTGCATCTTCAGCCTGAAGTCTCCACAGGAATTTGTTGATTTACTGCAGGGAACACGGGCCACAGGGATGAGAGCCTTGTTGGACGTAGAATCACTGTTTACCAACGTACCTGTGGATGAAACAATCGGGATGAAAGCGGACAGAGTGTATCGTGATCCGGCCTGTACTCCTCTTGACATACCAGAAAGCATTCTAAGGAAACTACTCCAAGCTTGTACTAAAGAGGCACCCTTCTTGAGCCCGGATGAGCACATGTATAAGCAAGTAGATGGGGTCGCCATGGGATCTCCCCTAGGTGTCCTGTTTGCGAACTTCTACATGGGTACCATCAAACAAAAGGTCTTAGTCGACATGAACTTGAAACCGGCCATATACTGCAGGTATGTTGACGACATTTTTACACAGGTACCTGATGTCAGACATCTGCAGGAGCTGAAGGAGGCATTTGAGCAGAATTCTGTATTGTGTTTTCACTTACGAGATGGAGAAGGATGGGAAGCTGCCCTTTCTAGATGTAACAGTCATGGAAAGGAGCGGAGGTTTCCACACTGTGTCGTTAACGCTTATGTCGACCGTGCTCTCAGCCACAGCTCAGGATGGAAGTAAGTCGATGAAGAACTCTGTAGGGTAAGGCAGGTCCTAGTCAACAACGGCTTCTCCAATGGTCTCGTTGAACACATCATAAGAAGGAAGGTGAAACGCCATGCAACCTCTGAAGAGACAAACTAACACAACACCTGTACCCGTATTAGACTATTTTACAGGAACTTCTCTTCCACAGCTCATAAAACGGAGGAAAGGGTCCTGAAAGATATTGTTATAGAAACGTTATCCCCTACAGACAAAAATCAGAAGATACAATTGACGATCTACTATAAAACCAAGAAAACGGCCAACCTACTCACGAGAAACTCTCCAGACACAAAGCAGAACGCTTTGAAAGACACCAATGTCGTCTATGCCTTCAAATGCCCACTTGGGGACTGTAACCCTCAAGAATTCAGTATATAGGCAAGACATCAACATAAGAACATAAGAACAAAGGTAACTGCAAAAGGCCTATTGGCACATACGAGGCAGCTCCTATCTATAACCACCCAATCCCACTCATATACTTGTCCAACCCGCGCTTTAAAACAATTGAGGGACCTTACCTCCACCACGTTACGCGGCAATTGGTTCCACAAAATCAACAACCCTGTTACTGAACCAGTATTTACCCAAGTCTTTCTTAAATCTAGACTTATCCAGTTTATACCTATTGTTTCGTGTTCTGTCTTGTGTTGATATTTTTAATACCCTATTATTATCCCCCTGTACAGGTGCCTGCCCTCATATATCTCACCCCTGTATGGGATCCCGACCTCATATATCCCACCCCTGTACGGGTGCCCGCCCTCATATATACCACCCCTATACAGGTGTCTGCCCTCATATATCCACATCTGTACGGGTGCCAACCCCCATATATCTCACACATGTACGGGTGCCAACCCTCATATATCCCACACCTGTATGGCTGCCAGCCCTCATATATTCCACCCCTGTACGGGTGCCCGACTTGCATATATCCCACCCTTGTACGGGTGCCCACCCTCATATATTCCACCCCTGTATGGGTGCCCCCCCCTCATATATCCCACCCCTGTATGGGTGCCCGCCCTCATATATCTCACCCCTGTAAGGGTGACCCCCTCATATACCCCACCCCCGTACGGGTGCCCGCCCTCATATATCTCACCCCTGTACGGGTGCCCACCCTCATATATCTCACTCCGTACGTGTGCCCGCCCTCATATATCTCACCCTGTACGGTGCCCAACCTCATATATCTCACCCCTGTAAGGGTTCCCCCCCCCTCATATATCCCACCCCTGTACGGGTACCCACCCTCATATATCCCACCCCAGTACGGGTGCTAGCGCTCATATATCCCACCACTGTATGGGCTCCCGCCCGCATATATCCCACCCATGTACGGGTGCCCGCCCTCATATATCCCACCCCTTTACGGGTGCTCGCACTAACAAATCTAACCCCTGCCCGGGTGCCCACCCTCATATATCTCACCCCTGTGCGGGTGCCCACCCTTATATATCCCACCCCTGTACGGGTGTCCACCCTCATATATCCCACCCCTGTGCGGGTGCCCGCCCTCATATATCCCACCCCTGTACGGGTGCCCGCCCTCATATATCCCAACCCTGTATGGGTTCCCGTCTGCATATATCCCACCCTTATACGGGTTCCCGCCTGCATGTATCCCATCCCTGTACGGGTGCCCACCCTCATATCCCACCAATGTACGGGTGCCCGCCCTCCTATATCCCAACCCTGTACAGGTGCCCGCCCTCATATATACCACCCCTATACAGGTGTCTGCCCTCATATATCCCACATCTGTACGGGTGCCAACCCCCATATATCTCACACATGTACGGGTGCCAACCCTCATATATCCCACACCTGTATGGCTGCCAGCCCTCAATATTCCACCCCTGTAACGGGTGCCCGACTGCATATATCCCACCCTTGTACGGGTGCCCACCCTCATATATTCCACCCCTGTATGGGTGCCCCCCCTCATATATCCCACCCCGTATGGGTGCCCGCCCTCATATATCTCACCCCTGTACGGGTGACCCCCTCTATACCCCACCCCCGTACGGGTGCCCGCCCTCATATATCTCACCCCTGTACGGGTGCCCACCCTCATATATCTCACTCCTGTACGTGTGCCCGCCCTCATATATCTCACCCTGTACGGGTGCCCAACCTCATATATCTCACCCCTGTAAGGGTTCCCCCCCCCCCTCATATATCCCCTACCCCTGTACGGGTACCCACCCTCATATATCCCACCCAGTACGGGTGCTAGCGCTCATATATCCCACCACTGTATGGGCTCCCGCCCGCATATATTCCCACCCATGTACGGGTGCC
Organism: Procambarus clarkii; assembly: GCF_040958095.1. Lineage (NCBI taxonomy): Eukaryota > Metazoa > Arthropoda > Malacostraca > Decapoda > Cambaridae > Procambarus > Procambarus clarkii. The sequence goes on along the minus strand of NW_027189128.1, from coordinate 6,451,559 downwards.
CGCCCTCATATATCCCACCCCTTTACGGGTGCTCGCACTAACAAATCTAACCCCTGCCCGGGTGCCCACCCTCATATATCTCACCCCTGTGCGGGTGCCCACCCTTATATATCCCACCCTGTACGGGTGTCCACCCTCATATATCCCACCCCTGTGCGGGTGCCCGCCCTCATATATCCCACCCCTGTACGGGTGCCCGCCCTCATATATCCCAACCCTGTATGGGTTCCCGTCTGCATATATCCCACCCTTTATACGGGTTCCCGCCTGCATGTATCCCATCCCTGTACGGGTGCCCACCCTCATATATCCCACCAATGTACGGGTGCCCGCCCTCCTATATCCCAACCCTGTACAGGTGCCCGCCCTCATATATCTTACCCTGTATGGGTGACCCCCCTCATAAATCCACCTCTGAACGGGTGCCCCCATCATATATCCCCCCCAATACGGGTGCCCGCCTGCATATATCCCACCCATGTACGGGTGCCCGCCCTCATATATTCGACACTTGTACGGGTGCCCGCCCGCATATATCCCATCCCGGTACGTGTGCCCACTCTTATATATCCCACCCTTGTACATGTACCCGCCCTCATATATCCTAACCCTGTATGGGTGCCCTTCCTCATATATCCCACCCCCATACAGGTGCCCTCCTGCAAATATCCCCCCCTGTACGTGTGCCCGCCCTATATAACCGACCTCTGTACGGGTACCCGCCCCATATATCGCACCCCTGTACGGGTGGCCGACTGCATATATCCCACCCCTGTACGGGTGCTCGCCCTCATATATCCCACCCCAGTACGGGTGCCCTACTGCATATATCACACCCCTGTACGGGTGCCCGCCCTCATATATCCCACCCATCTACGGGTGCCAACCCTCATATATCCCACCCCTGTACAGGTGCCCGCACTCATATATCCTAACCCTATACGGGTACCCACTCTCATATATCTCACCCCTGTGCGGTGCCCACCCTCATATATTTCACCCCTGTACGGGTTTCCCCCCCCCCCTCTAAATCCCACCTCTGTACGGGTACCCGCCTCATATATCCCACCCCTGTACGGGTGCCCGTCTGCATGTATCCCATCCCTGTACGGGTGCCCACCCTCATATATCCCACCCATGTACGGGTGCCCGCCCTCATATATCCCACCCCTGTACAGGTGCCTGCCCTCATATATCTCACCCCTGTCCGGGTGCCCACACTCATATATCTCACCCCTGTACGGGTGCCCCCCCTCATAAATCCCACCTCTGTACGGGTGCCCGCCTCATATATCCCACCCCTGTATGGGTGCCCGGCTGCATATATCCCACCCCTGTACGGGTGCCCGCCCTCATATATCCCACACCAGTACGGGTGCCCGCCCGCATATATGCCATCCCTGTACGTGTGCCCATTCTTATATATCCCACCCTTGTACGGGTATCCGCCCTCATGTATCCTAACCCTGCATGGGTGCCCTTCCTCATATATCCCACCCCCATACAGGTGCCCTCCTGCATATATCCCACCCCACCCCTGTACGGGTGCCCGCCCTCATATATCCCACCCCTGTACGGGTGCCCATCTTCACATATCCCACCCCTGTAGGGGTTGGCCGCCCTCATATATCCCACCCCTATTCGGGAGCCCGCCCTTATATATCTAACCGCTGAACCGGTGTTCACCCTCATATATTCCACCCCTGTATGGGTGCCCACCCTCATATATCCCACCCCTTTTCGGGTGCCCACCCTCATATATCCACCCCTGTACGAGTGGCCGACCTCATGTATCCCACCCCTGTACGGGTGCCCACTTACATATATCTCACCCCTGTACGGGTGCCCCCCCCTCATATATCTCACCCCTGTACGGGTAACCGCCCTCATTTATCTTAACTCTGTATGCGTTCCCGCCTGCACATATCCCACCCCTGTACGGACGCCCGCCTGCATGTATCCCATCCCTGTACGTGTGCCCACCCTCATATATCCCACCCATGTACGGGTGCCCGCCCTTATATATCCCACCCGTGTACGGGTGCCCGTCTGCATGTATCCCATCCCTGTACGGGTGCCCGCCTGCATGTATCCCATCCCTGTACGGGTGCCCACCCTTATATATCCCACACATGTACGGGTGCCCGCTCTCATATATCCCACCCCTGTACGGGTGCCCGCCGTCATATATCCCAACCCTGAACGGGTGCCCGCCCTCATATATCCCACCCACTATACGGGTGCCCACCCTCATATATCCCACCCCTGTTCGGGTGCCCACCCTCATATATCCCACCCCGGTACAGGTGCTCAGCCTTATATATCCCACCCCTGTACGGGTGCCCACCTTCATATATCCCACCCTTGTACGGGTGCACGCCTCCATATATCCCACCCCTGTACGGCTGCCAGCCCTCATATATTCCACCCATGTATGGGTGCCCGCCCTCATATATCCTACCCCTGTACGGGTGCCCACCCTCATATATCTCACCCCTGTACGGGTGCCCACCCCCTCATATATCCCACCCCTGTAATTGTGCCCGCCCTTATATAGCTCACCCCTGTCCGGGTGCCCACCCTCATATATCGCACCCCTGTGCGGGTGCCCACCCTCATATACCCCACCCCTATACGGGTGCCCGCCCTCATATATCCCACCCGTGTATGGGTGCCCACCCTTATATATCTCACCCCTGTACGGGTGCTCGCCCGCATATATCCCACCCCTGTACGGGTGCCCGCCTGCATGTATACCACCCCTGTACGGGTGCCCGCCCTAATATATCTCACCCGTGTCCGGGTGCCCACCCTCATATATCCCACCCCTATACGGGTGCCCGCCCTCATATATCCCACCCCTGTATGGGTTCCCGCCCGCATATATCCCACCCCTGTACGGGTGCCCGCCTGCATGTATACCACCCCTGTACGGGTGCCCGCCCTAATATATCTCACCCGTGTCCGGGTGCCAGGCCTAATATATCACACCCATGTCCGGGTGCCCACCCTCATATATCTCACATTTGTACGGGTGCCCACCCTAATATATCACCCCAGTACGGGTTCGCTCCCTCATATATCCCACCGCTGTACAGGTGCCCGACCTTTTATATCACACCCCTCTACGGGTGCCCACCCTTATATATCCCCCCCCTGTACAGGTGCCTGCCCTCATATATCTCACCCCTGTATGGGATCCCGCCCTTATATCCCACCCCTACACGGGTGCTCGACCTCATATAACCCACCCCAGTACTGGTACCCGCCCTCATATATCGCACCCCTAAACAGGTGCCCGCCCTCATATATCCCACCTCTGTGCGGGTGCCAACCCTCATATATCCCACCCATGTACGGGTGCCAACCCTCATATATCCCAACCCAGTACGGCTGCCAGCCCTCATATATTCCACCCCTGTACGGGTACCCGACTGCATATATCCCACCCCTGTACGGGTGCCCCCCCTCATATATCTCACCCCTGTACGGGTAACCGCCCTCATTTATCTTAACTCTGTATGCGTTCCCGCCTGCACATATCCCACCCCTGTACGGACGCCCGCCTGCATGTATCCCATCCCTGTACGTGTGCCCACCCTCATATATCCCACCCATGTACGGGTGCCCGCCCTTATATATCCCACCCGTGTACGGGTGCCCGTCTGCATGTATCCCATCCCTGTACGGGTGCCCGCCTGCATGTATCCCATCCCTGTACGGGTGCCCACCCTTATATATCCCACACATGTACGGGTGCCCGCTCTCATATATCCCACCCCTGTACGGGTGCCCGCCGTCATATATCCCAACCCTGAACGGGTGCCCGCCCTCATATATCCCACCACTATACGGGTGCCCACCCTCATATATCCCACCCCTGTTCGGGTGCCCACCCTCATATATCCTACCCCGGTACAGGTGCTCAGCCTTATATATCCCACCCCTGTACGGGTGCCCACCTTCATATATCCCACCCTTGTACGGGTGCACGCCTCCATATATCCCACCCCTGTACGGCTGCCAGCCCTCATATATTCCACCCATGTATGGGTGCCCGCCCTCATATATCCTACCCCTGTACGGGTGCCCACCCTCATATATCTCACCCCTGTACGGGTGCCCACCCCCTCATATATCCCACCCCTGTAATTGTGCCCGCCCTTATATAGCTCACCCCTGTCCGGGTGCCCACCCTCATATATCGCACCCCTGTGCGGGTGCCCACCCTCATATACCCCACCCCTATACGGGTGCCCGCCCTCATATATCCCACCCGTGTATGGGTGCCCACCCTTATATATCTCACCCCTGTACGGGTGCTCGCCCGCATATATCCCACCCCTGTACGGGTGCCCGCCTGCATGTATACCACCCCTGTACGGGTGCCCGCCCTAATATATCTCACCCGTGTCCGGGTGCCCACCCTCATATATCCCACCCCTATACGGGTGCCCGCCCTCATATATCCCACCCCTGTATGGGTTCCCGCCCGCATATATCCCACCCCTGTACGGGTGCCCGCCTGCATGTATACCACCCCTGTACGGGTGCCCGCCCTAATATATCTCACCCGTGTCCGGGTGCCAGCCCTAATATATCACACCCATGTCCGGGTGCCCACCCTCATATATCTCACATTTGTACGGGTGCCCACCCTAATATATCACCCCAGTACGGGTTCGCTCCCTCATATATCCCACCGCTGTACAGGTGCCCGACCTTTTATATCACACCCCTCTACGGGTGCCCACCCTTATATATCCCCCCCCTGTACAGGTGCCTGCCCTCATATATCTCACCCCTGTATGGGATCCCGCCCTTATATCCCACCCCTACACGGGTGCTCGACCTCATATAACCCACCCCAGTACTGGTACCCGCCCTCATATATCGCACCCCTAAACAGGTGCCCGCCCTCATATATCCCACCTCTGTGCGGGTGCCAACCCTCATATATCCCACCCATGTACGGGTGCCAACCCTCATATATCCCAACCCAGTACGGCTGCCAGCCCTCATATATTCCACCCCTGTACGGGTACCCGACTGCATATATCCCACCCCTGTACGGGTGCCCACCCTCATATATTTCACCCCTGTACGGGTGCCCCCCCTCATATATCCAACCCCTGTACGGGTGCCCCCCCTCATATACCCCACCCCTGTACGGGTGCCCGCCCTCATATATCTCACACCTGTACGGGTGCCCACCCCCATATATCTCACCCCTGTACGTGTGCCCGCCCTCATATATTTCACCCTGAATGGGTGCCCAACCTCATATATCTCACCCCTGTACGGGTTCCCCCCCTCATATATCACACCCATGTAAGTGTTCCCGCCCTTATATATCCCACCCCTGTACAGGTACCCGCCCTCATATATCCCACCCCGGTACGGGTGCCCGTCCTCACATATCCCACCCCTATATGGGCTCCCGCCCGCATATGTCCCACCCATGTATGGGTGCCCGCGCTCATATATCCCACCCCTTTACGGGTGCTCGCCCTAATATATCTCACCCCTGTCCGGGTGCCCACCCTCATATATATCACCCTTGTGTGGGTGCCCACCCTCATATATGCCACACCTGTACGGGAGTCCACCCTTATATATCCCACCCCTGTACAGGTGCCCACCCTCATATATCCCACCCATGTACGGGTGCCCGCCCTCATATATCCCACCCCTGTACGGGTGCCCGCCTGCAGGTATCCCATCCCTGTACAGGTTCCACCCTCATATATCCCACCCATGTACGGGTGCCCGCCCTCATATATCCCACCCCTGTACAAGTGCCCGCCCTCATATATATCACCCCTGTACGGGTGCCCACCCTCATATATCTTACCCCTGTACGGGTGCCCCCCCCTCATAAATCCCACCTCTGTACGGGTGCCCGCCCTCATATATCCCACCCCTGTACGGGTGCCCGGCTGCATATATCCCACCCCTGTACGGGTGCCCGCCCTCATATATCCCACACCAGTACGGGTGCCCGCCCGCATATATCCCATCCCTGTACGTGTGCCCATTCTTATATATCCCACCCTTGTACGGGTACCCGCCCTCATATATCCTAACCCTGCATGGGAGCCCTTCCTCATATATCCCACCCCCATACAGGTGCCCTCCTGCATATATCCCACCCCACCCCTGTACGGGTGCCCGCCTTCATATATCCCACCCCTGAACGGGTGCCTGCCCTCATATATCCCACCACTATACGGGTGCCCACCCTCATATATCCACCCCTGTACGGGTGTCCATCTTCATATATCCCACCCCTGTAGGGGTTGGCCGCCCTCATATATCCCACCCCTTTACGGGTGCCCGCCCTAATATATCTAACCGCTGAACCGGTGCCTACCCTCATATATTCCACCCCTGTATGGGTGCCCACCCTCATATATCCCACCCCTTTCGGGTGCCCACCCTCATATATCCCACCCCTGTACGGGTGCCCGACCTCAAGTATCCCACCCCTGTACGTGTGCCCACCTTCATATATCCCACCCTTGTAACGGGTGCCCACTTACATATATCTCACCCCTGTACGGATGCCCGCCCTCATATATCACACCCCTGTACAGGTGCCCGCCCTCATAAATCTCACCCCTGTTCGGGTGCCCCCCCTCATATATCTCACCCCTGTACGAGTACCCGCCCTTATTTATCTTAACTCTGTATGCGTTCCCGCCTGCACATATCCCACCCCTGTACGGACGCCCGCCTGCATGTATCCCATCCCTGTACGTGTGCCCACCCTCATATATCCCACCCATGTACGGGTGCCCGCCCTCATATATCCCACCCGTGTACGGGTGCCCGTCTGCATGTATCCCATCCCTGTACGGGTGCCCGCCTGCATGTATCCCATCCCAGTACGGGTGCCCACCCTCATATATCCCACACATGTACGGGGTGCCCGCTCTCATATATCCCACCCCTGTACGGGTGCCCGCCCTCATATATCCCACCACTATACGGGTGCCCACCCTCATATATCCCACCCCTGTACGGGTGTCCACCCTCATATATCCCACCCCTGTACGGGTGGCCGCCCTCATATATCCCACCCCTATTTGGGTTCCCCGCCCTTATATATCTAACCGCTGAACCGGTGCCCACCTTCATATATTCCACCCCAGTACGGGTGCCCACCCTCATATATCCCACCCCTGTTCGGGTGCCCACCCTCATATATCCCACCCCTGTACAGGTGCTCAGCCTTATATATCCCACCCCTGTACGGGTGCCCACCTTCATATATCCCACCCTTGTAACGGGTGCACGCCCCCATATATCCCACCCCTGTACGGGTGTCCATCTTCATATATCCCACCCCTGTACGGGTGCCGGCCCTCATATATCCCACCACTATACGGGTGCCCACCCTCATATATCCCACCCCTGTACGGGTGTCCACCCTCATATATCCCACCCCTGTACGGGTGGCCGCCCTCATATATCCCACCCCTATTTTGGGTTTCCCGCCCTTATATATCTAACCGCTGAACCGGTGCCCACCTTCATATATTCCACCCCAGTACGGGTGCCCACCCTCATATATCCCACCCCTGTTCGGGTGCCCACCCTCATATATCCCACCCCTGTACAGGTGCTCAGCCTTATATATCCCACCCCTGTACGGGTGCCCACCTTCATATATCCCACCCTTGTACGGGTGCACGCCCCATATATCCCACCCCTGTACGGCTGCCAGCCCTCATATATTCCACCCATGTATGGGTGCCAGCCCTCATATATCCTACCCCTGTACGGGTGCCCACCTTCATATATCCCACCCTTGTACGGGTGCCCACCCTCATATATCCCACCCCTGTACGGCTGCCAGCCCTCATATATTCCACCCATGTATGGGTGCCCGCCCTCATATATCCTACCCCTGTACGGGTGCCCAACCTCATATATCTCACCCTGTACGGGTGCCCCCCCCCCCTCAAATATTCCCACCCTTGTACGGGTGCCCGCCGTCATATATCTAACCACTGTACGGGTATCCACCCTCATATATCTCACCACTGTACGGGTTCCCCCTCCCTCATATATCCCACCCCTGTAATTGTGCCCACCCTTATATAGCTCACCCCTGTCCGGGTGCCCACCCTCATATATCGCACCCCTGTGCGGGTGCCCACCCTCATATATCCCACCCCTATACGGGTGCCCGCCCTCATATATCCCACCCCTGTACGGGTGCCCGCCCTAATATATCTCACCCGTGTCCGGGTGCCAGCCCTAATATATCGCACCCCTGTCCGGGTGCCCACCCTCATATATCTCACAATTTGTACGGGTTGCCCCACCCTAACATATCACCCCAGTACGGGTTCGCTCCCTCATATATCCCACCGCTGTACAGGTGCCCGACCTTATATATCACACCCCTCTACGGGTGCCCACCCTTATATATCCCCCCCCTGTACAGGTGCCTGCCCTCATATATCTCACCCCTGTATGGGATCCCGCCCTTATATCCCACCCCTACACGGGTGCTCGACCTCATATAACCCACCCCTGTAAGGGTGCCATTCCTCATATATCCCACCCCTGTACGGGTGCCCGCCCTCATATATCCCACCCCTGTACTGGTACCCGCCATCATATATCGCACCCCTATACAGGTGCCCGCCCTCATATATCCCACCTCTGTACGGGTGCCAACCCTCATATATCCCACCCATGTACGGGTGCAACCCTCATATGTCCCAACCCAGTACGGCTGCCAGCCCTCAAATATTCCACCCCTGTACGGGTACCCGACTGCATATATCCCACCCCTGGACGGGTGCCCACCCTCATATATTTCACCCCTGTACGGGGTGCCCCCCCTCATATATCCAACCCCTGTACGGGTGCCCCCCTCATATACCCCACCCCTGTACGGGTGCCCGCCCTCATATATCCCACCCCTATACGGGTGCCCGCCCTTATATATCCCACCTCTGTACGGGTGCCAACCCTCATATATCCCACCCCTATACGGGTGCCCGCCCTCATATATCCCACCTCTGTACGGGTGCCAACCCTCATATATCCCACCCATCTACAGGTGCCAACCCTCATATATCCCACCCCTGTACAGGTGCCCGCAATCATATATCCTAACCCTATACGGGTTCCCTCCCTTATATATCTCACCCCTGTGCGGGTGCCAACCCTCATATATCCCACCCCTGTACGGGTGCCCACCCTCATATATCTCACCCCTGTACGGGTGCCCGCCTGCATATATCCCTCCCCTGTATGGGTGCCCATCTGCATATATCCCACCCCACCCCCTGTACGGTTGCCCGCCCTCATATATCCCACCTTCTGTACGAGTGCCCGCTCTCATATATCCCACCCCTCTACGGTGCCCGCCCTCATATATCCCACCCCTGTACGTGTGCCTGTCCTCATATATCTCACCCCTGTACGGGTGCCCACCCTCATATATCTCACCCCTGTACGGGTGCCCCCCTCATATATCCCACCCCTGTACGTGTGCCCGCCCTCATATATCTCACACCCTGTTCGGGTGCCCACCTTTATATATCTCACCCCTGTATGGGTGCCCCCTCCCTCATATATCCCACCCCTGTATAGGTGCCCGCCCTCATATATGCCACCCCTGTACGGGTGCCCACCCTCATATATCCCACCCCTGTATGGGTTCCCGTCCTCATATATCCCACCCTGTACCGGTGCCCGACCTCACATATCCCACCTCTGTACGGGTGCCCTCCTCATATATCCCACCCCTGTACGGGTGCCTGCCCGCATATATACCACCCCTGTTTGGGTGCCCGGCCTTATATATCCCACCCCTGTACAGGTGCCAACCCCTCCTATATCCCACCCTTGTACGGTTGCCCACACTCATATATCCTACCCCTGTACGGTTCCCGCCCTCATATATCCCACCTCTGTATGGGTGACCATTCTCAAATAACCCTCCCCTGTACGGGTGCCCCCTCATATATCCCACCCCTGTACAGATGCCCGCCCGCCAAATATCCCACCCCTCTACGGGTTCCCACTCTCATATTTCTCACCCTTGAACGGGTGCCCGCCCTTATATATTCCACCCCCGGACGGGTGCCCCCCCCTCATAATTTGTAAAAATTTCTTGTATGTATGTACCTTACCTAAATAAACATTTATTTATTAATTATTTATTTATTTATATATCCCCCTCCTGAACGGGTGCCCGCCCTCATATATCCCACCCCTGTATGGGTGCCCGCCCTCATATATCCTAGGGCGTGAGAACAAGGAGATAGTCGTCAGGAGAGATGACATGTCACCAATATACGTCATTCTTAAAAAAGTCGAATATCTATCGAAAATGAACTTAATTCTCTCTGACCAATATATATTCCAAAGGGTAACGAAGGACACTACAGCGGAATTGAAAGGAACGGTCAACAAATTGATTGAAGCTGTGAACACCAAGAAATCCGGACTCCACCTGCCAAAGATTATTGGGGAATATAAGCATGGATATGCGTATGGAAATGTGAAGACACATAAGCCTGGAAACCCACTTCGGCAATCATCAGCCAGATACCCACACCCACGTACAGACTGGCGAAGCGATTCAACGGCTTGCTGACTCCTTATGTCCCTTGCATCTTCAGCCTGAAGTCTCCACAGGAATTTGTTGATTTACTGCAGGGAACACGGGCCACAGGGATGAGAGCCTTGTTGGACGTAGAATCACTGTTTACCAACGTACCTGTGGATGAAACAATCGGGATGAAAGCGGACAGAGTGTATCGTGATCCGGCCTGTACTCCTCTTGACATACCAGAAAGCATTCTAAGGAAACTACTCCAAGCTTGTACTAAAGAGGCACCCTTCTTGAGCCCGGATGAGCACATGTATAAGCAAGTAGATGGGGTCGCCATGGGATCTCCCCTAGGTGTCCTGTTTGCGAACTTCTACATGGGTACCATCAAACAAAAGGTCTTAGTCGACATGAACTTGAAACCGGCCATATACTGCAGGTATGTTGACGACATTTTTACACAGGTACCTGATGTCAGACATCTGCAGGAGCTGAAGGAGGCATTTGAGCAGAATTCTGTATTGTGTTTCACTTACGAGATGGAGAAGGATGGGAAGCTGCCCTTTCTAGATGTAACAGTCATGGAAAGGAGCGGAGGTTTCCACACTGTGTCGTTAACGCTTATGTCGACCGTGCTCTCAGCCACAGCTCAGGATGGAAGTAAGTCGATGAAGAACTCTGTAGGGTAAGGCAGGTCCTAGTCAACAACGGCTTCTCCAATGGTCTCGTTGAACACATCATAAGAAGGAAGGTGAAACGCCATGCAACCTCTGAAGAGACAACTAACACAACACCTGTACCCCGTATTAGACTATTTTACAGGAACTTCTCTTCCACAGCTCATAAAACGGAGGAAAGGGTCCTGAAAGATATTGTTAATAGAAACGTTATCCCTACAGACAAAAATCAGAAGATACAATTGACGATCTACTATAAAACCAAGAAAACGGCCAACCTACTCACGAGAAACTCTCCAGACACAAAGCAGAACGCTTTGAAAGACACCAATGTCCGTCTATGCCTTCAAATGCCCACTTGGGGACTGTAACCCTCAAAGAATTCAGTATATAGGCAAGACATCAACATAAGAACATAAGAACAAAGGTAACTGCAAAAGGCCTATTGGCACATACGAGGCAGCTCCTATCTATAACCACCCAATCCCACTCATATACTTGTCCAACCCGCGCTTAAAACAATTGAGGGACCTTACCTCCACCACGTTACGCGGGCAATTGGTTCCACAAATCAACAACCCTGTTACTGAACCAGTATTTACCCAAGTCTTTCTTAAATCTAGACTTATCCAGTTTATACCTATTGTTTCGTGTTCTGTCTTGTGTTGATATTTTTAATACCCTATTATTATCCCCCCTGTACAGGTGCCTGCCCTCATATATCTCACCCCTGTATGGGATCCCGACCTCATATATCCCACCCCTGTACGGGTGCCCGCCCTCATATATACCACCCCTATACAGGTGTCTGCCCTCATATATCCCACATCTGTACGGGTGCCAACCCCCATATATCTCACACATGTACGGGTGCCAACCCTCATATATCCCACACCTGTATGGCTGCCAGCCCTCATATATTCCACCCCTGTACGGGTGCCCGACTGCATATATCCCACCCTTGTACGGGTGCCCACCCTCATATATTCCACCCCTGTATGGGTGCCCCCCCTCATATATCCCACCCCTGTATGGGTGCCCGCCCTCATATATCTCACCCCTGTACGGGTGACCCCCTCATATACCCCACCCCCGTACGGGTGCCCGCCCTCATATATCTCACCCCTGTACGGGTGCCCACCCTCATATATCTCACTCCTGTACGTGTGCCCGCCCTCATATATCTCACCCTGTACGGGTGCCCAACCTCATATATCTCACCCCTGTAAGGGTTCCCCCCCCCCTCATATATCCCACCCCTGTACGGGTACCCACCCTCATATATCCCACCCCAGTACGGGTGCTAGCGCTCATATATCCCACCACTGTATGGGCTCCCGCCCGCATATATCCCACCCATGTACGGGTGCCCGCCCTCATATATCCCACCCCTTTACGGGTGCTCGCACTAACAAATCTAACCCCTGCCCGGGTGCCCACCCTCATATATCTCACCCCTGTGCGGGTGCCCACCCTTATATATCCCACCCCTGTACGGGTGTCCACCCTCATATATCCCACCCCTGTGCGGGTGCCCGCCCTCATATATCCCACCCCTGTACGGGTGCCCGCCCTCATATATCCCAACCCTGTATGGGTTCCCGTCTGCATATATCCCACCCTTATACGGGTTCCCGCCTGCATGTATCCCATCCCTGTACGGGTGCCCACCCTCATATATCCCACCAATGTACGGGTGCCCGCCCTCCTATATCCCAACCCTGTACAGGTGCCCGCCCTCATATATACCACCCCTATACAGGTGTCTGCCCTCATATATCCCACATCTGTACGGGTGCCAACCCCCATATATCTCACACATGTACGGGTGCCAACCCTCATATATCCCACACCTGTATGGCTGCCAGCCCTCATATATTCCACCCCTGTACGGGTGCCCGACTGCATATATCCCACCCTTGTACGGGTGCCCACCCTCATATATTCCACCCCTGTATGGGTGCCCCCCTCATATATCCCACCCCTGTATGGGTGCCCGCCCTCATATATCTCACCCCTGTACGGGTGACCCCCTCATATACCCCACCCCCGTACGGGTGCCCGCCCTCATATATCTCACCCCTGTACGGGTGCCCACCCTCATATATCTCACTCCTGTACGTGTGCCCGCCCTCATATATCTCACCCTGTACGGGTGCCCAACCTCATATATCTCACCCCTGTAAGGGTTCCCCCCCCCCCTCATATATCCCACCCCTGTACGGGTACCCACCCTCATATATCCCACCCCAGTACGGGTGCTAGCGCTCATATATCCCACCACTGTATGGGCTCCCGCCCGCATATATCCCACCCATGTACGGGTGCCCGCCCTCATATATCCCACCCCTTTACGGGTGCTCGCACTAACAAATCTAACCCCTGCCCGGGTGCCCACCCTCATATATCTCACCCCTGTGCGGGTGCCCACCCTTATATATCCCACCCCTGTACGGGTGTCCACCCTCATATATCCCACCCCTGTGCGGGTGCCCGCCCTCATATATCCCACCCCTGTACGGGTGCCCGCCCTCATATATCCCAACCCTGTATGGGTTCCCGTCTGCATATATCCCACCCTTATACGGGTTCCCGCCTGCATGTATCCCATCCCTGTACGGGTGCCCACCCTCATATATCCCACCAATGTACGGGTGCCCGCCCTCCTATATCCCAACCCTGTACAGGTGCCCGCCCTCATATATCTTACCCTGTATGGGTGACCCCCCTCATAAATCCCACCTCTGAACGGGTGCCCGCCATCATATATCCCACCCCAATACGGGTGCCCGCCTGCATATATCCCACCCCTGTACGGGTGCCCGCCCTCATATATTCGACACTTGTACGGGTGCCCGCCCGCATATATCCCATCCCGGTACGTGTGCCCACTCTTATATATCCCACCCTTGTACATGTACCCGCCCTCATATATCCTAACCCTGTATGGGTGCCCTTCCTCATATATCCCACCCCCATACAGGTGCCCTCCTGCAAATATCCCACCCCTGTACGTGTGCCCGCCCTTATATAACCGACCTCTGTACGGGTACCCGCCCCATATATCGCACCCCTGTACGGGTGGCCGACTGCATATATCCCACCCCTGTACGGGTGCTCGCCCTCATATATCCCACCCCAGTACGGGTGCCCTACTGCATATATCACACCCCTGTACGGGTGCCCGCCCTCATATATCCCACCCATCTACGGGTGCCAACCCTCATATATCCCACCCCTGTACAGGTGCCCGCACTCATATATCCTAACCCTATACGGGTACCCACTCTCATATATCTCACCCCTGTGCGGGTGCCCACCCTCATATATTTCACCCCTGTACGGGTTTCCCCCCCCCCCTCATAAATCCCACCTCTGTACGGGTACCCGCCCTCATATATCCCACCCCTGTACGGGTGCCCGTCTGCATGTATCCCATCCCTGTACGGGTGCCCACCCTCATATATCCCACCCATGTACGGGTGCCCGCCCTCATATATCCCACCCCTGTACAGGTTGCCTGCCCTCATATATCTCACCCCTGTCCGGGTGCCCACACTCATATATCTCACCCCTGTAACGGGTGCCCCCCCTCATAAATCCCACCTCTGTACGGGTGCCCGCCCTCATATATCCCACCCCTGTATGGGTGCCCGGCTGCATATATCCCACCCCTGTACGGGTGCCCGCCCTCATATATCCCACACCAGTACGGGTGCCCGCCCGCATATATGCCATCCCTGTACGTGTGCCCATTCTTATATATCCCACCCTTGTACGGGTATCCGCCCTCATGTATCCTAACCCTGCATGGGTGCCCTTCCTCATATATCCCACCCCCATACAGGTGCCCTCCTGCATATATCCCACCCCACCCCTGTACGGGTGCCCGCCCTCATATATCCCACCCCTGTACGGGTGCCCATCTTCACATATCCACCCCTGTAGAGGTTGGCCGCCCTCATATATCCCACCCCTATTCGGGAGCCCGCCCTTATATATCTAACCGCTGACCGGTGTTCACCCTCATATATTCCACCCCTGTATGGGTGCCCACCCTCATATATCCCACCCCTTTTCGGGTGCCCACCCTCATATATCCCACCCCTGTACGAGTGGCCGACCTCATGTATCCCACCCCTGTACGGGTGCCCACTTACATATATCTCACCCCTGTACGGGTGCCCCCCTCATATATCTCACCCCTGTACGGGTAACCGCCCTCATTTATCTTAACTCTGTATGCGTTTCCCGCCTGCACATATCCCACCCCTGTACGGACGCCCGCCTGCATGTATCCCATCCCTGTACGTGGTGCCCACCCTCATATATCCCACCCATGTACGGGTGCCCGCCCTTATATATCCCACCCGTGTACGGGTGCCCGTCTGCATGTATCCCATCCCTGTACGGGTGCCCGCCTGCATGTATCCCATCCCTGTACGGGTGCCCACCCTTATATATCCCACACATGTACGGGTGCCCGCTCTCATATATCCCACCCCTGTACGGGTGCCCGCCGTCATATATCCCAACCCTGAACGGGTGCCCGCCCTCATATATCCCACCACTATACGGGTGCCCACCCTCATATATCCCACCCCTGTTCGGGTGCCCACCCTCATATATCCCACCCCGGTACAGGTGCTCAGCCTTATATATCCCACCCCTGTACGGGTGCCCACCTTCATATATCCCACCCTTGTACGGGTGCACGCCTCCATATATCCCACCCCTGTACGGCTGCCAGCCCTCATATATTCCACCCATGTATGGGTGCCCGCCCTCATATATCCTACCCCTGTACGGGTGCCCACCCTCATATATCTCACCCCTGTACGGGTGCCCACCCCCTCATATATCCCACCCCTGTAATTGTGCCCGCCCTTATATAGCTCACCCCTGTCCGGGTGCCCACCCTCATATATCGCACCCCTGTGCGGGTGCCCACCCTCATATACCCCACCCCTATACGGGTGCCCGCCCTCATATATCCCACCCGTGTATGGGTGCCCACCCTTATATATCTCACCCCTGTACGGGTGCTCGCCCGCATATATCCCACCCCTGTACGGGTGCCCGCCTGCATGTATACCACCCCTGTACGGGTGCCCGCCCTAATATATCTCACCCGTGTCCGGGTGCCCACCCTCATATATCCCACCCCTATACGGGTGCCCGCCCTCATATATCCCACCCCTGTATGGGTTCCCGCCCGCATATATCCCACCCCTGTACGGGTGCCCGCCTGCATGTATACCACCCCTGTACGGGTGCCCGCCCTAATATAATCTCACCCGTGTCCGGGTGCCAGCCCTAATATATCACACCCATGTCCGGGTGCCCACCCTCATATATCTCACATTTGTACGGGTGCCCACCCTAATATATCACCCCAGTACGGGTTCGCTCCCTCATATATCCCACCGCTGTACAGGTGCCCGACCTTTTATATCACACCCCTCTACGGGTGCCCACCCTTATATATCCCCCCCCTGTACAGGTGCCTGCCCTCATATATCTCACCCCTGTATGGGATCCCGCCCTTATATCCCACCCCTACACGGGTGCTCGACCTCATATAACCCACCCCAGTACTGGTACCCGCCCTCATATATCGCACCCCTAAACAGGTGCCCGCCCTCATATATCCCACCTCTGTGCGGGTGCCAACCCTCATATATCCCACCCATGTACGGGTGCCAACCCTCATATATCCCAACCCAGTACGGCTGCCAGCCCTCATATATTCCACCCCTGTACGGGTACCCGACTGCATATATCCCACCCCTGTACGGGTGCCCACCCTCATATATTTCACCCCTGTACGGGTGCCCCCCTCATATATCCAACCCCTGTACGGGTGCCCCCCCTCATATACCCACCCCTGTACGGGTGCCCGCCCTCATATATCTCACACCTGTACGGGTGCCCACCCCCATATATCTCACCCTGTACGTGTGCCCGCCCTCATATATTTCACCCTGAATGGGTGCCCAACCTCATATATCTCACCCCTGTACGGGTTCCCCCCCTCATATATCACACCCATGTAAGTGTTCCCGCCCTTATATATCCCACCCCTGTACAGGTACCCGCCCTCATATATCCCAACCCGGTACGGGTGCCCGTCCTCACATATCCCACCCCTATAATGGGCTCCCGCCCGCATATGTCCCCCCCATGTATGGGTGCCCGCGCTCATATATCCCACCCCTTTACGGGTGCTCGCCCTAATATATCTCACCCCTGTCCGGGTGCCCACCCTCATATATATCACCCTTGTGTGGGTGCCCACCCTCATATATGCCACGACCTGTACGGGAGTCCACCCTTATATATCCCCCCCCTGTACAGGTGCCCACCCTCATATATCCCACCCATGTACGGGTGCCCGCCCTCATATATCCCACCCCTGTACGGGTGCCCGCCTGCAGGTATCCCATCCCTGTACAGGTTCCCCACCCTCATATATCCCACCCATGTACGGGTGCCCGCCCTCATATATCCCACCCCTGTACAAGTGCCCGCCCTCATATATATCACCCCTGTACGGGTGCCCACCCTCATATATCTTACCCCTGTACGGGTGCCCCCCCTCATAAATCCCACCTCTGTACGGGTGCCCGCCCTCATATATCCCACCCCTGTACGGGTGCCCGGCTGCATATATCCCACCCCTGTACGGGTGCCCGCCCTCATATATCCCACACCAGTACGGGTGCCCGCCCGCATATATCCCATCCTGTACGTGTGCCCATTCTTATATATCCCACCCTTGTACGGGTACCCGCCCTCATATATCCTAACCCTGCATGGGAGCCCTTCCTCATATATCCCACCCCCATACAGGTGCCCTCCTGCATATATCCCACCCCACCCCTGTACGGGTGCCCGCCTTCATATATCCCACCCCTGAACGGGTGCCTGCCCTCATATATCCCACCACTATACGGGTGCCCACCCTCATATATCCCACCCCTGTACGGGTGTCCATCTTCATATATCCCACCCCTGTAGGGGTTGGCCGCCCTCATATATCCCACCCCTTTACGGGTGCCCGCCCTAATATATCTAACCGCTGAACCGGTGCCTACCCTCATATATTCCACCCCTGTATGGGTGCCCACCCTCATATATCCCACCCCTTTCGGGTGCCCACCCTCATATATCCCACCCCTGTACGGGTGCCCGACCTCAAGTATCCCACCCCTGTACGTGTGCCCACCTTCATATATCCCACCCTTGTAACGGGTGCCCACTTACATATATCTCACCCCTGTACGGATGCCCGCCCTCATATATCACACCCCTGTACAGGTGCCCGCCCTCATAAATCTCACCCCTGTTCGGGTGCCCCCCCTCATATATCTCACCCCTGTACGAGTACCCGCCCTTATTTATCTTAACTCTGTATGCGTTCCCGCCTGCACATATCCCACCCCTGTACGGACGCCCGCCTGCATGTATCCCATCCCTGTACGTGTGCCCACCCTCATATATCCCACCCATGTACGGGTGCCCGCCCTCATATATCCCACCCGTGTACGGGTGCCCGTCTGCATGTATCCCATCCCTGTACGGGTGCCCGCCTGCATGTATCCCATCCCAGTACGGGTGCCCACCCTCATATATCCCACACATGTACGGGTGCCCGCTCTCATATATCCCACCCCTGTACGGGTGCCCGCCCTCATATATCCCACCACTATACGGGTGCCCACCCTCATATATCCCACCCCTGTACGGGTGTCCACCCTCATATATCCCACCCCTGTACGGGTGGCCGCCCTCATATATCCCACCCCTATTTGGGTTCCCGCCCTTATATATCTAACCGCTGAACCGGTGCCCACCTTCATATATTCCACCCCAGTACGGGTGCCCACCCTCATATATCCCACCCCTGTTCGGGTGCCCACCCTCATATATCCCACCCCTGTACAGGTGCTCAGCCTTATATATCCCACCCCTGTACGGGTGCCCACCTTCATATATCCCACCCTTGTACGGGTGCACGCCCCCATATATCCCACCCCTGTACGGGTGTCCATCTTCATATATCCCACCCCTGTACGGGTGCCGGCCCTCATATATCCCACCACTATACGGGTGCCCACCCTCATATATCCCACCCCTGTACGGGTGTCCACCCTCATATATCCCACCCCTGTACGGGTGGCCGCCCTCATATATCCCACCCCTATTTGGGTTCCCGCCCTTATATATCTAACCGCTGAACCGGTGCCCACCTTCATATATTCCACCCCAGTACGGGTGCCCACCCTCATATATCCCACCCCTGTTCGGGTGCCCACCCTCATATATCCCACCCCTGTACAGGTGCTCAGCCTTATATATCCCACCCCTGTACGGGTGCCCACCTTCATATATCCCACCCTTGTACGGGTGCACGCCCCCATATATCCCACCCCTGTACGGCTGCCAGCCCTCATATATTCCACCCATGTATGGGTGCCAGCCCTCATATATCCTACCCCTGTACGGGTGCCCACCTTCATATATCCCACCCTTGTACGGGTGCCCACCCTCATATATCCCACCCCTGTACGGCTGCCAGCCCTCATATATTCCACCCATGTATGGGTGCCCGCCCTCATATATCCTACCCCTGTACGGGTGCCCAACCTCATATATCTCACCCCTGTACGGGTGCCCCCCCCCTCAAATATCCCACCCTTGTACGGGTGCCCGCCGTCATATATCTAACCACTGTACGGGTATCCACCCTCATATATCTCACCACTGTACGGGTTCCCCCTCCCTCATATATCCCACCCCTGTAATTGTGCCCACCCTTATATAGCTCACCCCTGTCCGGGTGCCCACCCTCATATATCGCACCCCTGTGCGGGTGCCCACCCTCATATATCCCACCCCTATACGGGTGCCCGCCCTCATATATCCCACCCCTGTACGGGTGCCCGCCCTAATATATCTCACCCGTGTCCGGGTGCCAGCCCTAATATATCGCACCCCTGTCCGGGTGCCCACCCTCATATATCTCACATTTGTACGGGTGCCCACCCTAACATATCACCCCAGTACGGGTTCGCTCCCTCATATATCCCACCGCTGTACAGGTGCCCGACCTTATATATCACACCCCTCTACGGGTGCCCACCCTTATATATCCCCCCCCTGTACAGGTGCCTGCCCTCATATATCTCACCCCTGTATGGGATCCCGCCCTTATATCCCACCCCTACACGGGTGCTCGACCTCATATAACCCACCCCTGTAAGGGTGCCATTCCTCATATATCCCACCCCTGTACGGGTGCCCGCCCTCATATATCCCACCCCTGTACTGGTACCCGCCATCATATATCGCACCCCTATACAGGTGCCCGCCCTCATATATCCCACCTCTGTACGGGTGCCAACCCTCATATATCCCACCCATGTACGGGTGCCAACCCTCATATGTCCCAACCCAGTACGGCTGCCAGCCCTCAAATATTCCACCCCTGTACGGGTACCCGACTGCATATATCCCACCCCTGGACGGGTGCCCACCCTCATATATTTCACCCCTGTACGGGTGCCCCCCCTCATATATCCAACCCCTGTACGGGTGCCCCCCTCATATACCCCACCCCTGTACGGGTGCCCGCCCTCATATATCCCACCCCTATACGGGTGCCCGCCCTTATATATCCCACCTCTGTACGGGTGCCAACCCTCATATATCCCACCCCTATACGGGTGCCCGCCCTCATATATCCCACCTCTGTACGGGTGCCAACCCTCATATATCCCACCCATCTACAGGTGCCAACCCTCATATATCCCACCCCTGTACAGGTGCCCGCAATCATATATCCTAACCCTATACGGGTTCCCTCCCTTATATATCTCACCCCTGTGCGGGTGCCAACCCTCATATATCCCACCCCTGTACGGGTGCCCACCCTCATATATCTCACCCCTGTACGGGTGCCCGCCTGCATATATCCCTCCCCTGTATGGGTGCCCATCTGCATATATCCCACCCCACCCCTGTACGGTTGCCCGCCCTCATATATCCCACCTTCTGTACGAGTGCCCGCTCTCATATATCCCACCCCTCTACGGGTGCCCGCCCTCATATATCCCACCCCTGTACGTGTGCCTGTCCTCATATATCTCACCCCTGTACGGGTGCCCACCCTCATATATCTCACCCCTGTACGGGTGCCCCCCTCATATATCCCACCCCTGTACGTGTGCCCGCCCTCATATATCTCACCCCTGTTCGGGTGCCCACCTTTATATATCTCACCCCTGTATGGGTGCCCCCTCCCTCATATATCCCACCCCTGTATAGGTGCCCGCCCTCATATATGCCACCCCTGTACGGGTGCCCACCCTCATATATCCCACCCCTGTATGGGTTCCCGTCCTCATATATCCCACCCCTGTACCGGTGCCCGACCTCACATATCCCACCTCTGTACGGGTGCCCTCCTCATATATCCCACCCCTGTACGGGTGCCTGCCCGCATATATACCACCCCTGTTTGGGTGCCCGGCCTTATATATCCCACCCCTGTACAGGTGCCAACCCTCCTATATCCCACCCTTGTACGGTTGCCCACACTCATATATCCTACCCCTGTACGGTTCCCGCCCTCATATATCCCACCTCTGTATGGGTGACCATTCTCAAATAACCCTCCCCTGTACGGGTGCCCCCTCATATATCCCACCCCTGTACAGATGCCCGCCCGCCAAATATCCCACCCCTCTACGGGTTCCCACTCTCATATTTCTCACCCTTGAACGGGTGCCCGCCCTTATATATTCCACCCCCGGACGGGTGCCCCCCCCTCATAATTTGTAAAAATTTCTTGTATGTATGTACCTTACCTAAATAAACATTTATTTATTAATTATTTATTTATTTATATATCCCACTCCTGAACGGGTGCCCGCCCTCATATATCCCACCCCTGTATGGGTGCCCGCCCTCATATATCCTAGGGCGTGAGAACAAGGAGATAGTCGTCAGGAGAGATGACATGTCACCAATATACGTCATTCTTAAAAAAGTCGAATATCTATCGAAAATGAACTTAATTCTCTCTGACCAATATATATTCCAAAGGGTAACGAAGGACACTACAGCGGAATTGAAAGGAACGGTCAACAAATTGATTGAAGCTGTGAACACCAAGAAATCCGGACTCCACCTGCCAAAGATTATTGGGGAATATAAGCATGGATATGCGTATGGAAATGTGAAGACACATAAGCCTGGAAACCCACTTCGGCCAATCATCAGCCAGATACCCACACCCACGTACAGACTGGCGAAGCGATTCAACGGCTTGCTGACTCCTTATGTCCCTTGCATCTTCAGCCTGAAGTCTCCACAGGAATTTGTTGATTTACTGCAGGGAACACGGGCCACAGGGATGAGAGCCTTGTTGGACGTAGAATCACTGTTTACCAACGTACCTGTGGATGAAACAATCGGGATGAAAGCGGACAGAGTGTATCGTGATCCGGCCTGTACTCCTCTTGACATACCAGAAAGCATTCTAAGGAAACTACTCCAAGCTTGTACTAAAGAGGCACCCTTCTTGAGCCCGGATGAGCACATGTATAAGCAAGTAGATGGGGTCGCCATGGGATCTCCCCTAGGTGTCCTGTTTGCGAACTTCTACATGGGTACCATCAAACAAAAGGTCTTAGTCGACATGAACTTGAAACCGGCCATATACTGCAGGTATGTTGACGACATTTTTACACAGGTACCTGATGTCAGACATCTGCAGGAGCTGAAGGAGGCATTTGAGCAGAATTCTGTATTGTGTTTCACTTACGAGATGGAGAAGGATGGGAAGCTGCCCTTTCTAGATGTAACAGTCATGGAAAGGAGCGGAGGTTTCCACACTGTGTCGTTAACGCTTATGTCGACCGTGCTCTCAGCCACAGCTCAGGATGGAAGTAAGTCGATGAAGAACTCTGTAGGGTAAGGCAGGTCCTAGTCAACAACGGCTTCTCCAATGGTCTCGTTGAACACATCATAAGAAGGAAGGTGAAACGCCATGCAACCTCTGAAGAGACAACTAACACAACACCTGTACCCCGTATTAGACTATTTTACAGGAACTTCTCTTCCACAGCTCATAAAACGGAGGAAAGGGTCCTGAAAGATATTGTTAATAGAAACGTTATCCCTACAGACAAAAATCAGAAGATACAATTGACGATCTACTATAAAACCAAGAAAACGGCCAACCTACTCACGAGAAACTCTCCAGACACAAAGCAGAACGCTTTGAAAGACACCAATGTCGTCTATGCCTTCAAATGCCCACTTGGGGACTGTAACCCTCAAAGAATTCAGTATATAGGCAAGACATCAACATAAGAACATAAGAACAAAGGTAACTGCAAAAGGCCTATTGGCACATACGAGGCAGCTCCTATCTATAACCACCCAATCCCACTCATATACTTGTCCAACCCGCGCTTAAAACAATTGAGGGACCTTACCTCCACCACGTTACGCGGCAATTGGTTCCACAAATCAACAACCCTGTTACTGAACCAGTATTTACCCAAGTCTTTCTTAAATCTAGACTTATCCAGTTTATACCTATTGTTTCGTGTTCTGTCTTGTGTTGATATTTTTAATACCCTATTATTATCCCCCCTGTACAGGTGCCTGCCCTCATATATCTCACCCCTGTATGGGATCCCGACCTCATATATCCCACCCCTGTACGGGTGCCCGCCCTCATATATACCACCCCTATACAGGTGTCTGCCCTCATATATCCCACATCTGTACGGGTGCCAACCCCCATATATCTCACACATGTACGGGTGCCAACCCTCATATATCCCACACCTGTATGGCTGCCAGCCCTCATATATTCCACCCCTGTACGGGTGCCCGACTGCATATATCCCACCCTTGTACGGGTGCCCACCCTCATATATTCCACCCCTGTATGGGTGCCCCCCCTCATATATCCCACCCCTGTATGGGTGCCCGCCCTCATATATCTCACCCCTGTACGGGTGACCCCCTCATATACCCCACCCCCGTACGGGTGCCCGCCCTCATATATCTCACCCCTGTACGGGTGCCCACCCTCATATATCTCACTCCTGTACGTGTGCCCGCCCTCATATATCTCACCCTGTACGGGTGCCCAACCTCATATATCTCACCCCTGTAAGGGTTCCCCCCCCCCTCATATATCCCACCCCTGTACGGGTACCCACCCTCATATATCCCACCCCAGTACGGGTGCTAGCGCTCATATATCCCACCACTGTATGGGCTCCCGCCCGCATATATCCCACCCATGTACGGGTGCCCGCCCTCATATATCCCACCCCTTTACGGGTGCTCGCACTAACAAATCTAACCCCTGCCCGGGTGCCCACCCTCATATATCTCACCCCTGTGCGGGTGCCCACCCTTATATATCCCACCCCTGTACGGGTGTCCACCCTCATATATCCCACCCCTGTGCGGGTGCCCGCCCTCATATATCCCACCCCTGTACGGGTGCCCGCCCTCATATATCCCAACCCTGTATGGGTTCCCGTCTGCATATATCCCACCCTTATACGGGTTCCCGCCTGCATGTATCCCATCCCTGTACGGGTGCCCACCCTCATATATCCCACCAATGTACGGGTGCCCGCCCTCCTATATCCCAACCCTGTACAGGTGCCCGCCCTCATATATACCACCCCTATACAGGTGTCTGCCCTCATATATCCCACATCTGTACGGGTGCCAACCCCCATATATCTCACACATGTACGGGTGCCAACCCTCATATATCCCACACCTGTATGGCTGCCAGCCCTCATATATTCCACCCCTGTACGGGTGCCCGACTGCATATATCCCACCCTTGTACGGGTGCCCACCCTCATATATTCCACCCCTGTATGGGTGCCCCCCCTCATATATCCCACCCCTGTATGGGTGCCCGCCCTCATATATCTCACCCCTGTACGGGTGACCCCCTCATATACCCCACCCCCGTACGGGTGCCCGCCCTCATATATCTCACCCCTGTACGGGTGCCCACCCTCATATATCTCACTCCTGTACGTGTGCCCGCCCTCATATATCTCACCCTGTACGGGTGCCCAACCTCATATATCTCACCCCTGTAAGGGTTCCCCCCCCCCTCATATATCCCACCCCTGTACGGGTACCCACCCTCATATATCCCACCCCAGTACGGGTGCTAGCGCTCATATATCCCACCACTGTATGGGCTCCCGCCCGCATATATCCCACCCATGTACGGGTGCCCGCCCTCATATATCCCACCCCTTTACGGGTGCTCGCACTAACAAATCTAACCCCTGCCCGGGTGCCCACCCTCATATATCTCACCCCTGTGCGGGTGCCCACCCTTATATATCCCACCCCTGTACGGGTGTCCACCCTCATATATCCCACCCCTGTGCGGGTGCCCGCCCTCATATATCCCACCCCTGTACGGGTGCCCGCCCTCATATATCCCAACCCTGTATGGGTTCCCGTCTGCATATATCCCACCCTTATACGGGTTCCCGCCTGCATGTATCCCATCCCTGTACGGGTGCCCACCCTCATATATCCCACCAATGTACGGGTGCCCGCCCTCCTATATCCCAACCCTGTACAGGTGCCCGCCCTCATATATCTTACCCTGTATGGGTGACCCCCCTCATAAATCCCACCTCTGAACGGGTGCCCGCCATCATATATCCCACCCCAATACGGGTGCCCGCCTGCATATATCCCACCCCTGTACGGGTGCCCGCCCTCATATATTCGACACTTGTACGGGTGCCCGCCCGCATATATCCCATCCCGGTACGTGTGCCCACTCTTATATATCCCACCCTTGTACATGTACCCGCCCTCATATATCCTAACCCTGTATGGGTGCCCTTCCTCATATATCCCACCCCCATACAGGTGCCCTCCTGCAAATATCCCACCCCTGTACGTGTGCCCGCCCTTATATAACCGACCTCTGTACGGGTACCCGCCCCATATATCGCACCCCTGTACGGGTGGCCGACTGCATATATCCCACCCCTGTACGGGTGCTCGCCCTCATATATCCCACCCCAGTACGGGTGCCCTACTGCATATATCACACCCCTGTACGGGTGCCCGCCCTCATATATCCCACCCATCTACGGGTGCCAACCCTCATATATCCCACCCCTGTACAGGTGCCCGCACTCATATATCCTAACCCTATACGGGTACCCACTCTCATATATCTCACCCCTGTGCGGGTGCCCACCCTCATATATTTCACCCCTGTACGGGTTTCCCCCCCCCCCCTCATAAATCCCACCTCTGTACGGGTACCCGCCCTCATATATCCCACCCCTGTACGGGTGCCCGTCTGCATGTATCCCATCCCTGTACGGGTGCCCACCCTCATATATCCCACCCATGTACGGGTGCCCGCCCTCATATATCCCACCCCTGTACAGGTGCCTGCCCTCATATATCTCACCCCTGTCCGGGTGCCCACACTCATATATCTCACCCCTGTACGGGTGCCCCCCCTCATAAATCCCACCTCTGTACGGGTGCCCGCCCTCATATATCCCACCCCTGTATGGGTGCCCGGCTGCATATATCCCACCCCTGTACGGGTGCCCGCCCTCATATATCCCACACCAGTACGGGTGCCCGCCCGCATATATGCCATCCCTGTACGTGTGCCCATTCTTATATATCCCACCCTTGTACGGGTATCCGCCCTCATGTATCCTAACCCTGCATGGGTGCCCTTCCTCATATATCCCACCCCCATACAGGTGCCCTCCTGCATATATCCCACCCCACCCCTGTACGGGTGCCCGCCCTCATATATCCCACCCCTGTACGGGTGCCCATCTTCACATATCCCACCCCTGTAGAGGTTGGCCGCCCTCATATATCCCACCCCTATTCGGGAGCCCGCCCTTATATATCTAACCGCTGAACCGGTGTTCACCCTCATATATTCCACCCCTGTATGGGTGCCCACCCTCATATATCCCACCCCTTTTCGGGTGCCCACCCTCATATATCCCACCCCTGTACGAGTGGCCGACCTCATGTATCCCACCCCTGTACGGGTGCCCACTTACATATATCTCACCCCTGTACGGGTGCCCCCCCTCATATATCTCACCCCTGTACGGGTAACCGCCCTCATTTATCTTAACTCTGTATGCGTTCCCGCCTGCACATATCCCACCCCTGTACGGACGCCCGCCTGCATGTATCCCATCCCTGTACGTGTGCCCACCCTCATATATCCCACCCATGTACGGGTGCCCGCCCTTATATATCCCACCCGTGTACGGGTGCCCGTCTGCATGTATCCCATCCCTGTACGGGTGCCCGCCTGCATGTATCCCATCCCTGTACGGGTGCCCACCCTTATATATCCCACACATGTACGGGTGCCCGCTCTCATATATCCCACCCCTGTACGGGTGCCCGCCGTCATATATCCCAACCCTGAACGGGTGCCCGCCCTCATATATCCCACCACTATACGGGTGCCCACCCTCATATATCCCACCCCTGTTCGGGTGCCCACCCTCATATATCCCACCCCGGTACAGGTGCTCAGCCTTATATATCCCACCCCTGTACGGGTGCCCACCTTCATATATCCCACCCTTGTACGGGTGCACGCCTCCATATATCCCACCCCTGTACGGCTGCCAGCCCTCATATATTCCACCCATGTATGGGTGCCCGCCCTCATATATCCTACCCCTGTACGGGTGCCCACCCTCATATATCTCACCCCTGTACGGGTGCCCACCCCCTCATATATCCCACCCCTGTAATTGTGCCCGCCCTTATATAGCTCACCCCTGTCCGGGTGCCCACCCTCATATATCGCACCCCTGTGCGGGTGCCCACCCTCATATACCCCACCCCTATACGGGTGCCCGCCCTCATATATCCCACCCGTGTATGGGTGCCCACCCTTATATATCTCACCCCTGTACGGGTGCTCGCCCGCATATATCCCACCCCTGTACGGGTGCCCGCCTGCATGTATACCACCCCTGTACGGGTGCCCGCCCTAATATATCTCACCCGTGTCCGGGTGCCCACCCTCATATATCCCACCCCTATACGGGTGCCCGCCCTCATATATCCCACCCCTGTATGGGTTCCCGCCCGCATATATCCCACCCCTGTACGGGTGCCCGCCTGCATGTATACCACCCCTGTACGGGTGCCCGCCCTAATATATCTCACCCGTGTCCGGGTGCCAGCCCTAATATATCACACCCATGTCCGGGTGCCCACCCTCATATATCTCACATTTGTACGGGTGCCCACCCTAATATATCACCCCAGTACGGGTTCGCTCCCTCATATATCCCACCGCTGTACAGGTGCCCGACCTTTTATATCACACCCCTCTACGGGTGCCCACCCTTATATATCCCCCCCCTGTACAGGTGCCTGCCCTCATATATCTCACCCCTGTATGGGATCCCGCCCTTATATCCCACCCCTACACGGGTGCTCGACCTCATATAACCCACCCCAGTACTGGTACCCGCCCTCATATATCGCACCCCTAAACAGGTGCCCGCCCTCATATATCCCACCTCTGTGCGGGTGCCAACCCTCATATATCCCACCCATGTACGGGTGCCAACCCTCATATATCCCAACCCAGTACGGCTGCCAGCCCTCATATATTCCACCCCTGTACGGGTACCCGACTGCATATATCCCACCCCTGTACGGGTGCCCACCCTCATATATTTCACCCCTGTACGGGTGCCCCCCCTCATATATCCAACCCCTGTACGGGTGCCCCCCCTCATATACCCCACCCCTGTACGGGTGCCCGCCCTCATATATCTCACACCTGTACGGGTGCCCACCCCCATATATCTCACCCCTGTACGTGTGCCCGCCCTCATATATTTCACCCTGAATGGGTGCCCAACCTCATATATCTCACCCCTGTACGGGTTCCCCCCCTCATATATCACACCCATGTAAGTGTTCCCGCCCTTATATATCCCACCCCTGTACAGGTACCCGCCCTCATATATCCCAACCCGGTACGGGTGCCCGTCCTCACATATCCCACCCCTATATGGGCTCCCGCCCGCATATGTCCCACCCATGTATGGGTGCCCGCGCTCATATATCCCACCCCTTTACGGGTGCTCGCCCTAATATATCTCACCCCTGTCCGGGTGCCCACCCTCATATATATCACCCTTGTGTGGGTGCCCACCCTCATATATGCCACACCTGTACGGGAGTCCACCCTTATATATCCCACCCCTGTACAGGTGCCCACCCTCATATATCCCACCCATGTACGGGTGCCCGCCCTCATATATCCCACCCCTGTACGGGTGCCCGCCTGCAGGTATCCCATCCCTGTACAGGTTCCCACCCTCATATATCCCACCCATGTACGGGTGCCCGCCCTCATATATCCCACCCCTGTACAAGTGCCCGCCCTCATATATATCACCCCTGTACGGGTGCCCACCCTCATATATCTTACCCCTGTACGGGTGCCCCCCCTCATAAATCCCACCTCTGTACGGGTGCCCGCCCTCATATATCCCACCCCTGTACGGGTGCCCGGCTGCATATATCCCACCCCTGTACGGGTGCCCGCCCTCATATATCCCACACCAGTACGGGTGCCCGCCCGCATATATCCCATCCCTGTACGTGTGCCCATTCTTATATATCCCACCCTTGTACGGGTACCCGCCCTCATATATCCTAACCCTGCATGGGAGCCCTTCCTCATATATCCCACCCCCATACAGGTGCCCTCCTGCATATATCCCACCCCACCCCTGTACGGGTGCCCGCCTTCATATATCCCACCCCTGAACGGGTGCCTGCCCTCATATATCCCACCACTATACGGGTGCCCACCCTCATATATCCCACCCCTGTACGGGTGTCCATCTTCATATATCCCACCCCTGTAGGGGTTGGCCGCCCTCATATATCCCACCCCTTTACGGGTGCCCGCCCTAATATATCTAACCGCTGAACCGGTGCCTACCCTCATATATTCCACCCCTGTATGGGTGCCCACCCTCATATATCCCACCCCTTTCGGGTGCCCACCCTCATATATCCCACCCCTGTACGGGTGCCCGACCTCAAGTATCCCACCCCTGTACGTGTGCCCACCTTCATATATCCCACCCTTGTAACGGGTGCCCACTTACATATATCTCACCCCTGTACGGATGCCCGCCCTCATATATCACACCCCTGTACAGGTGCCCGCCCTCATAAATCTCACCCCTGTTCGGGTGCCCCCCCTCATATATCTCACCCCTGTACGAGTACCCGCCCTTATTTATCTTAACTCTGTATGCGTTCCCGCCTGCACATATCCCACCCCTGTACGGACGCCCGCCTGCATGTATCCCATCCCTGTACGTGTGCCCACCCTCATATATCCCACCCATGTACGGGTGCCCGCCCTCATATATCCCACCCGTGTACGGGTGCCCGTCTGCATGTATCCCATCCCTGTACGGGTGCCCGCCTGCATGTATCCCATCCCAGTACGGGTGCCCACCCTCATATATCCCACACATGTACGGGTGCCCGCTCTCATATATCCCACCCCTGTACGGGTGCCCGCCCTCATATATCCCACCACTATACGGGTGCCCACCCTCATATATCCCACCCCTGTACGGGTGTCCACCCTCATATATCCCACCCCTGTACGGGTGGCCGCCCTCATATATCCCACCCCTATTTGGGTTCCCGCCCTTATATATCTAACCGCTGAACCGGTGCCCACCTTCATATATTCCACCCCAGTACGGGTGCCCACCCTCATATATCCCACCCCTGTTCGGGTGCCCACCCTCATATATCCCACCCCTGTACAGGTGCTCAGCCTTATATATCCCACCCCTGTACGGGTGCCCACCTTCATATATCCCACCCTTGTACGGGTGCACGCCCCCATATATCCCACCCCTGTACGGGTGTCCATCTTCATATATCCCACCCCTGTACGGGTGCCGGCCCTCATATATCCCACCACTATACGGGTGCCCACCCTCATATATCCCACCCCTGTACGGGTGTCCACCCTCATATATCCCACCCCTGTACGGGTGGCCGCCCTCATATATCCCACCCCTATTTGGGTTCCCGCCCTTATATATCTAACCGCTGAACCGGTGCCCACCTTCATATATTCCACCCCAGTACGGGTGCCCACCCTCATATATCCCACCCCTGTTCGGGTGCCCACCCTCATATATCCCACCCCTGTACAGGTGCTCAGCCTTATATATCCCACCCCTGTACGGGTGCCCACCTTCATATATCCCACCCTTGTACGGGTGCACGCCCCCATATATCCCACCCCTGTACGGCTGCCAGCCCTCATATATTCCACCCATGTATGGGTGCCAGCCCTCATATATCCTACCCCTGTACGGGTGCCCACCTTCATATATCCCACCCTTGTACGGGTGCCCACCCTCATATATCCCACCCCTGTACGGCTGCCAGCCCTCATATATTCCACCCATGTATGGGTGCCCGCCCTCATATATCCTACCCCTGTACGGGTGCCCAACCTCATATATCTCACCCCTGTACGGGTGCCCCCCCCCTCAAATATCCCACCCTTGTACGGGTGCCCGCCGTCATATATCTAACCACTGTACGGGTATCCACCCTCATATATCTCACCACTGTACGGGTTCCCCCTCCCTCATATATCCCACCCCTGTAATTGTGCCCACCCTTATATAGCTCACCCCTGTCCGGGTGCCCACCCTCATATATCGCACCCCTGTGCGGGTGCCCACCCTCATATATCCCACCCCTATACGGGTGCCCGCCCTCATATATCCCACCCCTGTACGGGTGCCCGCCCTAATATATCTCACCCGTGTCCGGGTGCCAGCCCTAATATATCGCACCCCTGTCCGGGTGCCCACCCTCATATATCTCACATTTGTACGGGTGCCCACCCTAACATATCACCCCAGTACGGGTTCGCTCCCTCATATATCCCACCGCTGTACAGGTGCCCGACCTTATATATCACACCCCTCTACGGGTGCCCACCCTTATATATCCCCCCCCTGTACAGGTGCCTGCCCTCATATATCTCACCCCTGTATGGGATCCCGCCCTTATATCCCACCCCTACACGGGTGCTCGACCTCATATAACCCACCCCTGTAAGGGTGCCATTCCTCATATATCCCACCCCTGTACGGGTGCCCGCCCTCATATATCCCACCCCTGTACTGGTACCCGCCATCATATATCGCACCCCTATACAGGTGCCCGCCCTCATATATCCCACCTCTGTACGGGTGCCAACCCTCATATATCCCACCCATGTACGGGTGCCAACCCTCATATGTCCCAACCCAGTACGGCTGCCAGCCCTCAAATATTCCACCCCTGTACGGGTACCCGACTGCATATATCCCACCCCTGGACGGGTGCCCACCCTCATATATTTCACCCCTGTACGGGTGCCCCCCCTCATATATCCAACCCCTGTACGGGTGCCCCCCTCATATACCCCACCCCTGTACGGGTGCCCGCCCTCATATATCCCACCCCTATACGGGTGCCCGCCCTTATATATCCCACCTCTGTACGGGTGCCAACCCTCATATATCCCACCCCTATACGGGTGCCCGCCCTCATATATCCCACCTCTGTACGGGTGCCAACCCTCATATATCCCACCCATCTACAGGTGCCAACCCTCATATATCCCACCCCTGTACAGGTGCCCGCAATCATATATCCTAACCCTATACGGGTTCCCTCCCTTATATATCTCACCCCTGTGCGGGTGCCAACCCTCATATATCCCACCCCTGTACGGGTGCCCACCCTCATATATCTCACCCCTGTACGGGTGCCCGCCTGCATATATCCCTCCCCTGTATGGGTGCCCATCTGCATATATCCCACCCCACCCCTGTACGGTTGCCCGCCCTCATATATCCCACCTTCTGTACGAGTGCCCGCTCTCATATATCCCACCCCTCTACGGGTGCCCGCCCTCATATATCCCACCCCTGTACGTGTGCCTGTCCTCATATATCTCACCCCTGTACGGGTGCCCACCCTCATATATCTCACCCCTGTACGGGTGCCCCCCTCATATATCCCACCCCTGTACGTGTGCCCGCCCTCATATATCTCACCCCTGTTCGGGTGCCCACCTTTATATATCTCACCCCTGTATGGGTGCCCCCTCCCTCATATATCCCACCCCTGTATAGGTGCCCGCCCTCATATATGCCACCCCTGTACGGGTGCCCACCCTCATATATCCCACCCCTGTATGGGTTCCCGTCCTCATATATCCCACCCCTGTACCGGTGCCCGACCTCACATATCCCACCTCTGTACGGGTGCCCTCCTCATATATCCCACCCCTGTACGGGTGCCTGCCCGCATATATACCACCCCTGTTTGGGTGCCCGGCCTTATATATCCCACCCCTGTACAGGTGCCAACCCTCCTATATCCCACCCTTGTACGGTTGCCCACACTCATATATCCTACCCCTGTACGGTTCCCGCCCTCATATATCCCACCTCTGTATGGGTGACCATTCTCAAATAACCCTCCCCTGTACGGGTGCCCCCTCATATATCCCACCCCTGTACAGATGCCCGCCCGCCAAATATCCCACCCCTCTACGGGTTCCCACTCTCATATTTCTCACCCTTGAACGGGTGCCCGCCCTTATATATTCCACCCCCGGACGGGTGCCCCCCCCTCATAATTTGTAAAAATTTCTTGTATGTATGTACCTTACCTAAATAAACATTTATTTATTAATTATTTATTTATTTATATATCCCACTCCTGAACGGGTGCCCGCCCTCATATATCCCACCCCTGTATGGGTGCCCGCCCTCATATATCCTAGGGCGTGAGAACAAGGAGATAGTCGTCAGGAGAGATGACATGTCACCAATATACGTCATTCTTAAAAAAGTCGAATATCTATCGAAAATGAACTTAATTCTCTCTGACCAATATATATTCCAAAGGGTAACGAAGGACACTACAGCGGAATTGAAAGGAACGGTCAACAAATTGATTGAAGCTGTGAACACCAAGAAATCCGGACTCCACCTGCCAAAGATTATTGGGGAATATAAGCATGGATATGCGTATGGAAATGTGAAGACACATAAGCCTGGAAACCCACTTCGGCCAATCATCAGCCAGATACCCACACCCACGTACAGACTGGCGAAGCGATTCAACGGCTTGCTGACTCCTTATGTCCCTTGCATCTTCAGCCTGAAGTCTCCACAGGAATTTGTTGATTTACTGCAGGGAACACGGGCCACAGGGATGAGAGCCTTGTTGGACGTAGAATCACTGTTTACCAACGTACCTGTGGATGAAACAATCGGGATGAAAGCGGACAGAGTGTATCGTGATCCGGCCTGTACTCCTCTTGACATACCAGAAAGCATTCTAAGGAAACTACTCCAAGCTTGTACTAAAGAGGCACCCTTCTTGAGCCCGGATGAGCACATGTATAAGCAAGTAGATGGGGTCGCCATGGGATCTCCCCTAGGTGTCCTGTTTGCGAACTTCTACATGGGTACCATCAAACAAAAGGTCTTAGTCGACATGAACTTGAAACCGGCCATATACTGCAGGTATGTTGACGACATTTTTACACAGGTACCTGATGTCAGACATCTGCAGGAGCTGAAGGAGGCATTTGAGCAGAATTCTGTATTGTGTTTCACTTACGAGATGGAGAAGGATGGGAAGCTGCCCTTTCTAGATGTAACAGTCATGGAAAGGAGCGGAGGTTTCCACACTGTGTCGTTAACGCTTATGTCGACCGTGCTCTCAGCCACAGCTCAGGATGGAAGTAAGTCGATGAAGAACTCTGTAGGGTAAGGCAGGTCCTAGTCAACAACGGCTTCTCCAATGGTCTCGTTGAACACATCATAAGAAGGAAGGTGAAACGCCATGCAACCTCTGAAGAGACAACTAACACAACACCTGTACCCCGTATTAGACTATTTTACAGGAACTTCTCTTCCACAGCTCATAAAACGGAGGAAAGGGTCCTGAAAGATATTGTTAATAGAAACGTTATCCCTACAGACAAAAATCAGAAGATACAATTGACGATCTACTATAAAACCAAGAAAACGGCCAACCTACTCACGAGAAACTCTCCAGACACAAAGCAGAACGCTTTGAAAGACACCAATGTCGTCTATGCCTTCAAATGCCCACTTGGGGACTGTAACCCTCAAAGAATTCAGTATATAGGCAAGACATCAACATAAGAACATAAGAACAAAGGTAACTGCAAAAGGCCTATTGGCACATACGAGGCAGCTCCTATCTATAACCACCCAATCCCACTCATATACTTGTCCAACCCGCGCTTAAAACAATTGAGGGACCTTACCTCCACCACGTTACGCGGCAATTGGTTCCACAAATCAACAACCCTGTTACTGAACCAGTATTTACCCAAGTCTTTCTTAAATCTAGACTTATCCAGTTTATACCTATTGTTTCGTGTTCTGTCTTGTGTTGATATTTTTAATACCCTATTATTATCCCCCCTGTACAGGTGCCTGCCCTCATATATCTCACCCCTGTATGGGATCCCGACCTCATATATCCCACCCCTGTACGGGTGCCCGCCCTCATATATACCACCCCTATACAGGTGTCTGCCCTCATATATCCCACATCTGTACGGGTGCCAACCCCCATATATCTCACACATGTACGGGTGCCAACCCTCATATATCCCACACCTGTATGGCTGCCAGCCCTCATATATTCCACCCCTGTACGGGTGCCCGACTGCATATATCCCACCCTTGTACGGGTGCCCACCCTCATATATTCCACCCCTGTATGGGTGCCCCCCCTCATATATCCCACCCCTGTATGGGTGCCCGCCCTCATATATCTCACCCCTGTACGGGTGACCCCCTCATATACCCCACCCCCGTACGGGTGCCCGCCCTCATATATCTCACCCCTGTACGGGTGCCCACCCTCATATATCTCACTCCTGTACGTGTGCCCGCCCTCATATATCTCACCCTGTACGGGTGCCCAACCTCATATATCTCACCCCTGTAAGGGTTCCCCCCCCCCTCATATATCCCACCCCTGTACGGGTACCCACCCTCATATATCCCACCCCAGTACGGGTGCTAGCGCTCATATATCCCACCACTGTATGGGCTCCCGCCCGCATATATCCCACCCATGTACGGGTGCCCGCCCTCATATATCCCACCCCTTTACGGGTGCTCGCACTAACAAATCTAACCCCTGCCCGGGTGCCCACCCTCATATATCTCACCCCTGTGCGGGTGCCCACCCTTATATATCCCACCCCTGTACGGGTGTCCACCCTCATATATCCCACCCCTGTGCGGGTGCCCGCCCTCATATATCCCACCCCTGTACGGGTGCCCGCCCTCATATATCCCAACCCTGTATGGGTTCCCGTCTGCATATATCCCACCCTTATACGGGTTCCCGCCTGCATGTATCCCATCCCTGTACGGGTGCCCACCCTCATATATCCCACCAATGTACGGGTGCCCGCCCTCCTATATCCCAACCCTGTACAGGTGCCCGCCCTCATATATACCACCCCTATACAGGTGTCTGCCCTCATATATCCCACATCTGTACGGGTGCCAACCCCCATATATCTCACACATGTACGGGTGCCAACCCTCATATATCCCACACCTGTATGGCTGCCAGCCCTCATATATTCCACCCCTGTACGGGTGCCCGACTGCATATATCCCACCCTTGTACGGGTGCCCACCCTCATATATTCCACCCCTGTATGGGTGCCCCCCCTCATATATCCCACCCCTGTATGGGTGCCCGCCCTCATATATCTCACCCCTGTACGGGTGACCCCCTCATATACCCCACCCCCGTACGGGTGCCCGCCCTCATATATCTCACCCCTGTACGGGTGCCCACCCTCATATATCTCACTCCTGTACGTGTGCCCGCCCTCATATATCTCACCCTGTACGGGTGCCCAACCTCATATATCTCACCCCTGTAAGGGTTCCCCCCCCCCTCATATATCCCACCCCTGTACGGGTACCCACCCTCATATATCCCACCCCAGTACGGGTGCTAGCGCTCATATATCCCACCACTGTATGGGCTCCCGCCCGCATATATCCCACCCATGTACGGGTGCCCGCCCTCATATATCCCACCCCTTTACGGGTGCTCGCACTAACAAATCTAACCCCTGCCCGGGTGCCCACCCTCATATATCTCACCCCTGTGCGGGTGCCCACCCTTATATATCCCACCCCTGTACGGGTGTCCACCCTCATATATCCCACCCCTGTGCGGGTGCCCGCCCTCATATATCCCACCCCTGTACGGGTGCCCGCCCTCATATATCCCAACCCTGTATGGGTTCCCGTCTGCATATATCCCACCCTTATACGGGTTCCCGCCTGCATGTATCCCATCCCTGTACGGGTGCCCACCCTCATATATCCCACCAATGTACGGGTGCCCGCCCTCCTATATCCCAACCCTGTACAGGTGCCCGCCCTCATATATCTTACCCTGTATGGGTGACCCCCCTCATAAATCCCACCTCTGAACGGGTGCCCGCCATCATATATCCCACCCCAATACGGGTGCCCGCCTGCATATATCCCACCCCTGTACGGGTGCCCGCCCTCATATATTCGACACTTGTACGGGTGCCCGCCCGCATATATCCCATCCCGGTACGTGTGCCCACTCTTATATATCCCACCCTTGTACATGTACCCGCCCTCATATATCCTAACCCTGTATGGGTGCCCTTCCTCATATATCCCACCCCCATACAGGTGCCCTCCTGCAAATATCCCACCCCTGTACGTGTGCCCGCCCTTATATAACCGACCTCTGTACGGGTACCCGCCCCATATATCGCACCCCTGTACGGGTGGCCGACTGCATATATCCCACCCCTGTACGGGTGCTCGCCCTCATATATCCCACCCCAGTACGGGTGCCCTACTGCATATATCACACCCCTGTACGGGTGCCCGCCCTCATATATCCCACCCATCTACGGGTGCCAACCCTCATATATCCCACCCCTGTACAGGTGCCCGCACTCATATATCCTAACCCTATACGGGTACCCACTCTCATATATCTCACCCCTGTGCGGGTGCCCACCCTCATATATTTCACCCCTGTACGGGTTTCCCCCCCCCCCTCATAAATCCCACCTCTGTACGGGTACCCGCCCTCATATATCCCACCCCTGTACGGGTGCCCGTCTGCATGTATCCCATCCCTGTACGGGTGCCCACCCTCATATATCCCACCCATGTACGGGTGCCCGCCCTCATATATCCCACCCCTGTACAGGTGCCTGCCCTCATATATCTCACCCCTGTCCGGGTGCCCACACTCATATATCTCACCCCTGTACGGGTGCCCCCCCTCATAAATCCCACCTCTGTACGGGTGCCCGCCCTCATATATCCCACCCCTGTATGGGTGCCCGGCTGCATATATCCCACCCCTGTACGGGTGCCCGCCCTCATATATCCCACACCAGTACGGGTGCCCGCCCGCATATATGCCATCCCTGTACGTGTGCCCATTCTTATATATCCCACCCTTGTACGGGTATCCGCCCTCATGTATCCTAACCCTGCATGGGTGCCCTTCCTCATATATCCCACCCCCATACAGGTGCCCTCCTGCATATATCCCACCCCACCCCTGTACGGGTGCCCGCCCTCATATATCCCACCCCTGTACGGGTGCCCATCTTCACATATCCCACCCCTGTAGAGGTTGGCCGCCCTCATATATCCCACCCCTATTCGGGAGCCCGCCCTTATATATCTAACCGCTGAACCGGTGTTCACCCTCATATATTCCACCCCTGTATGGGTGCCCACCCTCATATATCCCACCCCTTTTCGGGTGCCCACCCTCATATATCCCACCCCTGTACGAGTGGCCGACCTCATGTATCCCACCCCTGTACGGGTGCCCACTTACATATATCTCACCCCTGTACGGGTGCCCCCCCTCATATATCTCACCCCTGTACGGGTAACCGCCCTCATTTATCTTAACTCTGTATGCGTTCCCGCCTGCACATATCCCACCCCTGTACGGACGCCCGCCTGCATGTATCCCATCCCTGTACGTGTGCCCACCCTCATATATCCCACCCATGTACGGGTGCCCGCCCTTATATATCCCACCCGTGTACGGGTGCCCGTCTGCATGTATCCCATCCCTGTACGGGTGCCCGCCTGCATGTATCCCATCCCTGTACGGGTGCCCACCCTTATATATCCCACACATGTACGGGTGCCCGCTCTCATATATCCCACCCCTGTACGGGTGCCCGCCGTCATATATCCCAACCCTGAACGGGTGCCCGCCCTCATATATCCCACCACTATACGGGTGCCCACCCTCATATATCCCACCCCTGTTCGGGTGCCCACCCTCATATATCCCACCCCGGTACAGGTGCTCAGCCTTATATATCCCACCCCTGTACGGGTGCCCACCTTCATATATCCCACCCTTGTACGGGTGCACGCCTCCATATATCCCACCCCTGTACGGCTGCCAGCCCTCATATATTCCACCCATGTATGGGTGCCCGCCCTCATATATCCTACCCCTGTACGGGTGCCCACCCTCATATATCTCACCCCTGTACGGGTGCCCACCCCCTCATATATCCCACCCCTGTAATTGTGCCCGCCCTTATATAGCTCACCCCTGTCCGGGTGCCCACCCTCATATATCGCACCCCTGTGCGGGTGCCCACCCTCATATACCCCACCCCTATACGGGTGCCCGCCCTCATATATCCCACCCGTGTATGGGTGCCCACCCTTATATATCTCACCCCTGTACGGGTGCTCGCCCGCATATATCCCACCCCTGTACGGGTGCCCGCCTGCATGTATACCACCCCTGTACGGGTGCCCGCCCTAATATATCTCACCCGTGTCCGGGTGCCCACCCTCATATATCCCACCCCTATACGGGTGCCCGCCCTCATATATCCCACCCCTGTATGGGTTCCCGCCCGCATATATCCCACCCCTGTACGGGTGCCCGCCTGCATGTATACCACCCCTGTACGGGTGCCCGCCCTAATATATCTCACCCGTGTCCGGGTGCCAGCCCTAATATATCACACCCATGTCCGGGTGCCCACCCTCATATATCTCACATTTGTACGGGTGCCCACCCTAATATATCACCCCAGTACGGGTTCGCTCCCTCATATATCCCACCGCTGTACAGGTGCCCGACCTTTTATATCACACCCCTCTACGGGTGCCCACCCTTATATATCCCCCCCCTGTACAGGTGCCTGCCCTCATATATCTCACCCCTGTATGGGATCCCGCCCTTATATCCCACCCCTACACGGGTGCTCGACCTCATATAACCCACCCCAGTACTGGTACCCGCCCTCATATATCGCACCCCTAAACAGGTGCCCGCCCTCATATATCCCACCTCTGTGCGGGTGCCAACCCTCATATATCCCACCCATGTACGGGTGCCAACCCTCATATATCCCAACCCAGTACGGCTGCCAGCCCTCATATATTCCACCCCTGTACGGGTACCCGACTGCATATATCCCACCCCTGTACGGGTGCCCACCCTCATATATTTCACCCCTGTACGGGTGCCCCCCCTCATATATCCAACCCCTGTACGGGTGCCCCCCCTCATATACCCCACCCCTGTACGGGTGCCCGCCCTCATATATCTCACACCTGTACGGGTGCCCACCCCCATATATCTCACCCCTGTACGTGTGCCCGCCCTCATATATTTCACCCTGAATGGGTGCCCAACCTCATATATCTCACCCCTGTACGGGTTCCCCCCCTCATATATCACACCCATGTAAGTGTTCCCGCCCTTATATATCCCACCCCTGTACAGGTACCCGCCCTCATATATCCCAACCCGGTACGGGTGCCCGTCCTCACATATCCCACCCCTATATGGGCTCCCGCCCGCATATGTCCCACCCATGTATGGGTGCCCGCGCTCATATATCCCACCCCTTTACGGGTGCTCGCCCTAATATATCTCACCCCTGTCCGGGTGCCCACCCTCATATATATCACCCTTGTGTGGGTGCCCACCCTCATATATGCCACACCTGTACGGGAGTCCACCCTTATATATCCCACCCCTGTACAGGTGCCCACCCTCATATATCCCACCCATGTACGGGTGCCCGCCCTCATATATCCCACCCCTGTACGGGTGCCCGCCTGCAGGTATCCCATCCCTGTACAGGTTCCCACCCTCATATATCCCACCCATGTACGGGTGCCCGCCCTCATATATCCCACCCCTGTACAAGTGCCCGCCCTCATATATATCACCCCTGTACGGGTGCCCACCCTCATATATCTTACCCCTGTACGGGTGCCCCCCCTC
This sequence comes from Procambarus clarkii, assembly GCF_040958095.1. Taxonomy (NCBI): domain Eukaryota; kingdom Metazoa; phylum Arthropoda; class Malacostraca; order Decapoda; family Cambaridae; genus Procambarus; species Procambarus clarkii. The sequence continues at coordinate 6,409,766 of NW_027189128.1, read as the reverse complement.
ATAAATCCCACCTCTGTACGGGTGCCCGCCCTCATATATCCCACCCCTGTACGGGTGCCCGGCTGCATATATCCCACCCCTGTACGGGTGCCCGCCCTCATATATCCCACACCAGTACGGGTGCCCGCCCGCATATATCCCATCCCTGTACGTGTGCCCATTCTTATATATCCCACCCTTGTACGGGTACCCGCCCTCATATATCCTAACCCTGCATGGGAGCCCTTCCTCATATATCCCACCCCCATACAGGTGCCCTCCTGCATATATCCCACCCCACCCCTGTACGGGTGCCCGCCTTCATATATCCCACCCCTGAACGGGTGCCTGCCCTCATATATCCCACCACTATACGGGTGCCCACCCTCATATATCCCACCCCTGTACGGGTGTCCATCTTCATATATCCCACCCCTGTAGGGGTTGGCCGCCCTCATATATCCCACCCCTTTACGGGTGCCCGCCCTAATATATCTAACCGCTGAACCGGTGCCTACCCTCATATATTCCACCCCTGTATGGGTGCCCACCCTCATATATCCCACCCCTTTCGGGTGCCCACCCTCATATATCCCACCCCTGTACGGGTGCCCGACCTCAAGTATCCCACCCCTGTACGTGTGCCCACCTTCATATATCCCACCCTTGTAACGGGTGCCCACTTACATATATCTCACCCCTGTACGGATGCCCGCCCTCATATATCACACCCCTGTACAGGTGCCCGCCCTCATAAATCTCACCCCTGTTCGGGTGCCCCCCCTCATATATCTCACCCCTGTACGAGTACCCGCCCTTATTTATCTTAACTCTGTATGCGTTCCCGCCTGCACATATCCCACCCCTGTACGGACGCCCGCCTGCATGTATCCCATCCCTGTACGTGTGCCCACCCTCATATATCCCACCCATGTACGGGTGCCCGCCCTCATATATCCCACCCGTGTACGGGTGCCCGTCTGCATGTATCCCATCCCTGTACGGGTGCCCGCCTGCATGTATCCCATCCCAGTACGGGTGCCCACCCTCATATATCCCACACATGTACGGGTGCCCGCTCTCATATATCCCACCCCTGTACGGGTGCCCGCCCTCATATATCCCACCACTATACGGGTGCCCACCCTCATATATCCCACCCCTGTACGGGTGTCCACCCTCATATATCCCACCCCTGTACGGGTGGCCGCCCTCATATATCCCACCCCTATTTGGGTTCCCGCCCTTATATATCTAACCGCTGAACCGGTGCCCACCTTCATATATTCCACCCCAGTACGGGTGCCCACCCTCATATATCCCACCCCTGTTCGGGTGCCCACCCTCATATATCCCACCCCTGTACAGGTGCTCAGCCTTATATATCCCACCCCTGTACGGGTGCCCACCTTCATATATCCCACCCTTGTACGGGTGCACGCCCCCATATATCCCACCCCTGTACGGGTGTCCATCTTCATATATCCCACCCCTGTACGGGTGCCGGCCCTCATATATCCCACCACTATACGGGTGCCCACCCTCATATATCCCACCCCTGTACGGGTGTCCACCCTCATATATCCCACCCCTGTACGGGTGGCCGCCCTCATATATCCCACCCCTATTTGGGTTCCCGCCCTTATATATCTAACCGCTGAACCGGTGCCCACCTTCATATATTCCACCCCAGTACGGGTGCCCACCCTCATATATCCCACCCCTGTTCGGGTGCCCACCCTCATATATCCCACCCCTGTACAGGTGCTCAGCCTTATATATCCCACCCCTGTACGGGTGCCCACCTTCATATATCCCACCCTTGTACGGGTGCACGCCCCCATATATCCCACCCCTGTACGGCTGCCAGCCCTCATATATTCCACCCATGTATGGGTGCCAGCCCTCATATATCCTACCCCTGTACGGGTGCCCACCTTCATATATCCCACCCTTGTACGGGTGCCCACCCTCATATATCCCACCCCTGTACGGCTGCCAGCCCTCATATATTCCACCCATGTATGGGTGCCCGCCCTCATATATCCTACCCCTGTACGGGTGCCCAACCTCATATATCTCACCCCTGTACGGGTGCCCCCCCCCTCAAATATCCCACCCTTGTACGGGTGCCCGCCGTCATATATCTAACCACTGTACGGGTATCCACCCTCATATATCTCACCACTGTACGGGTTCCCCCTCCCTCATATATCCCACCCCTGTAATTGTGCCCACCCTTATATAGCTCACCCCTGTCCGGGTGCCCACCCTCATATATCGCACCCCTGTGCGGGTGCCCACCCTCATATATCCCACCCCTATACGGGTGCCCGCCCTCATATATCCCACCCCTGTACGGGTGCCCGCCCTAATATATCTCACCCGTGTCCGGGTGCCAGCCCTAATATATCGCACCCCTGTCCGGGTGCCCACCCTCATATATCTCACATTTGTACGGGTGCCCACCCTAACATATCACCCCAGTACGGGTTCGCTCCCTCATATATCCCACCGCTGTACAGGTGCCCGACCTTATATATCACACCCCTCTACGGGTGCCCACCCTTATATATCCCCCCCCTGTACAGGTGCCTGCCCTCATATATCTCACCCCTGTATGGGATCCCGCCCTTATATCCCACCCCTACACGGGTGCTCGACCTCATATAACCCACCCCTGTAAGGGTGCCATTCCTCATATATCCCACCCCTGTACGGGTGCCCGCCCTCATATATCCCACCCCTGTACTGGTACCCGCCATCATATATCGCACCCCTATACAGGTGCCCGCCCTCATATATCCCACCTCTGTACGGGTGCCAACCCTCATATATCCCACCCATGTACGGGTGCCAACCCTCATATGTCCCAACCCAGTACGGCTGCCAGCCCTCAAATATTCCACCCCTGTACGGGTACCCGACTGCATATATCCCACCCCTGGACGGGTGCCCACCCTCATATATTTCACCCCTGTACGGGTGCCCCCCCTCATATATCCAACCCCTGTACGGGTGCCCCCCTCATATACCCCACCCCTGTACGGGTGCCCGCCCTCATATATCCCACCCCTATACGGGTGCCCGCCCTTATATATCCCACCTCTGTACGGGTGCCAACCCTCATATATCCCACCCCTATACGGGTGCCCGCCCTCATATATCCCACCTCTGTACGGGTGCCAACCCTCATATATCCCACCCATCTACAGGTGCCAACCCTCATATATCCCACCCCTGTACAGGTGCCCGCAATCATATATCCTAACCCTATACGGGTTCCCTCCCTTATATATCTCACCCCTGTGCGGGTGCCCACCCTCATATATCCCACCCCTGTACGGGTGCCCACCTTCATATATCTCACCCCTGTACGGGTGCCCCCGCCTCATGAATCCCACCTCTTTACGGGTGCCCGACCTCATATATCCCACCCCTGTACGGGTGCCCGTCTGCATGTATCCCATCCCTGTACGGGTGCCCACCCTCATATATCCCACCCATGTACGGGTGCCTGCCCTCATATATCCAACCCCTTTACGGGTGCCCGCCTGCATCTATCCCATCCCTGTACGGGTGCCCACCCTCATATATCCCACCCCTGTACGGGTGCCCGCCCTCATATATCACACCCCTGTACGGGTGCCCACCCTTATATATCTCACCCCTGTACGGATGCCCGCCCTCATATATCCCACCCCTGTATGGGTTCCCGCCCACATATATCCCACCCCTGTACGGGTGCCCGCCTGCATGTATCCCACCCCTGTACGGGTGCCCGCCCTAATATATCTCACCCGTGTCCGGGTGCCCGCACTAATATATCGCACCCATGTCCGGGTGCCAGCCCTAATATATATCACCCCTGTCCGGGTGCCCACCCTCACATATCTCACATTTGTACGGGTGCCCACCCTAATATATCACCCCAGTACGGGTTCGCGCCCTCATATATCCCACCGCTGTAAAGGTGCCCGACCTTATATATCACACCCCTCTACGGGTGCCCACCCTTATATATCCCCCCCCCCTGTACAGGTGCCTGCCCTCATATATCTCACCCCTGTATGGGATCCCGCCCTTATATCCCACCCCTACACGGGTGCCCGACCTCATATAACCCACCCCTGTAAGGGTGCCATACCTCATATATCCCACCCCTGTACGGGTGCCCGCCCTCATATATCCCACCCTTGTACGGGTACCCGCCCTCATATATCGCACCCCTATACAGGTGCCCACCCTCATATATCCCACCTCCGTACGGGTGCCAACCCTCATATATCCCACCCATGTACGGGTGCCAACCCTCATATATCCCACCCCAGTACGGCTGCCAGCCCTCATATATTCCACCCTTGTACGGGTGCCCCACCTCATATATCCAACACCTGTACGGGTGCCCCCCCCCTCATATACCCCACCCCTGTACGGGTGCCCACCCTCATATATCTCACCCCTATACGTGTGCCCGCCCTCATATATTTCACCCTGTATGGGTGCCCAACCTCATATATCTAACCCCTGTACGGGTTCCTCCCCTCATATATCCCACCCATGTAAGTATGCCCGCCCTTATATATCCCACCCCTGTACATTTACCCGCCCTCATATATCCCACCCCAGTACGGGTGCCCGCCCTCATATATCCCTCCTCTATATGAGCTCCTGCCCGCATATGTCCCACCCATGTATGGGTACCCGCCCTCATATATCCCACCCCTTTACGGGTGCCCACCCTCATATATCCCACCCATGTACGGGTGCCCGCCCTCATATATCCCAACTCTGTACGGGTGCCCGCCCTCATATATCTCACCCCTGTACGGGTGCCCACCCTCATATATCTTACCCCTGTACGGGTGCCCCCCCCTCATATATCCTAACCCTTTATGGGTGCCCGCCCGCATATATCCCATCCCTGTAAGTGTTCCCACTCTTATATATCCCACCTTTGTACGGGTACCCGCCCTCATATAACCTAACCCTGTATGGTTGCCCTTCCTCATATATCCCACCCCCATACAGGTGCCCTCCTGCATATATCCCACCCCTGTACGTGTGCCCGCCCTTATATATCCCACCCCTGTACGGGTTCCCACTCTCATATATCTCACCCCTGTATGGGTGCCCGCCCTCATATATCCCACCCCTGTATGGGTGGCGAAGCGACTCAACGGCTTGCTGATTCCTTATGTCCCTTGCACCTTCAGCCTGAAGTCTCCAAAGGAATTTGTTGATTTACTGCGGGGAACACGGGCCACAGGGATAAAAGCCTCGTTGGACGTAGAATCACTGTTTACCAACGTACCTGTGGATGAAACAATCGGGATGATAGCGGACAGAGTGTATTGTGATCCGGCCTGTACTCCTCTGACATACCAGAAAGCATTCTAAGGAAACTACTCCAAGTTTGTACTAAAGAGGCACCCTTCATGAGCCCGGATGGGCACATGTATAAGCAAGTAGATGGGGTCGCCATGGGTTCTCCCCTAGGTGTCCTGCTTGCAATCTTCTACATGGGTACCATCAAACAAAAGGTCTTAGTCGACATGAACTTGAAACCGGCCATATACTGCAGGTATGTTGACGACATTTTTACACAGGTACCTGATGTCAGACATCTGCAGGAGCTGAAGGAGGCATTTGAGCGGAATTCTGTATTGTGTTTCACTTACGAGATGGAGAAGGATGGGAAGCTGCCCTTTTTAGATGTAACAGTCATGGAAAGGAGCGGAGGTTTCCACACTGCAGTCTACACTAAGGAAACAAACATAGGAATGTGCCTCAATGCCAACAGTGGCTGCCCAGACAGGTACAAGAGGAGTGTCGTTAACGCTTATGTCGACCGTGCTCTCAGCCACAGCTCAGGATGGAAGCAAGTCGATGAAGAACTCTGTAGGGTAAGGCAGGTCCTAGTCAACAACGGCTTCTCCAATGGTCTCGTTGAACACATCATAAGAAGGAAGGTGAAACGCCATGCAACCTCTGAGGAGACAACATAAGAACATAAGAACATAAGAACAAAGGTAACTGCAGAAGGCCTATTGGCCCATACGAGGCAGCTCCTATCTAAAACCACCCAATCCCACTCATATACTTGTCCAACCCACGCTTTTAAACAATCGAGGGACACCACCTCCACCACGTTACGCGGCAATTGGTTCCACAAATCAACAACCCTATTACTGAACCAATATTTACCCAAGTCTTTCCTAAATCTAAACTTATCCAATTTATACCCATTTATACCCATTGTTTCGTGTTCTGTCTTGTGTTGATATTTTTAATACCCTATTAATATCCCCCCCTGTTATGTCCATTCATCCACTTGTAAACCTCTATCATGTCACCCCTAACTCTTTGCCTTTCCAGTGAATGCAACTTAAGCTTTGTTAACTTTTCTTCATATGAAAGATTTCTAATTTGGGGAATTAACTTAGTCATCCTACGTTGGAAACGTTCAAGTGAATTTATATCCATTCTATAATACGGCGACCAAAACTGAACTGCATAATCTAAATGGGGCCTAACCAGAGCAAGATATAGCTTAAGAACCACACCAGGTGTCTTGTTACTAACGCTTCGATTAATAAATCCCAGTGTCCTATTCGCCTTATTACGAACATTCATGCATTGATCCTTTTGTTTTAAATTCTTACAAATCATAACTCCCAGATCCCTTTCGCAATCCGACTTCGCAATCTCAACACCATCTAGCTCGTATCTTGTAACTCTATCATCATTACCTAGCCTCAGAACTGCATTTGCCATTTATCAGCATTAAACTGCATTTGCCAATCCTTTGACCATTTCAAAACCCTATCTAGATCAACTTGAAGTGATAGTCAGGTGCAGTCACAGTGAGAGGTTGTGCTAGCTGCAGCTCCGATTCTGAGTAACATTATTATTGCAATAATGGAAGAATTAGTGAAGGATTTGGTGAGTCTGGTTGGAGCTCTGAGAGCAGAGATGGATTCCCTGCTGGAGTAGGTACGACGGCTGAGACTTCGGGAGGAAACGAAGGAGGCCAGTGTTGACGGGACCTCATTAAAAAGGACTGACGGGACCAGTATTAAGAAGACCTCGTCTTGGCAAGTTGTGAAAGACAGGGGTCTTAAGAAGACCTTGGCAAAACCGACAACTAATAGCCTACACCTAAGGACTTTTAATGCATTTAACGATATATATCCCACCACTATACAGGTGCCCACCCTAATATATCCCACCCCTGTACGGGTGTTGTTACGGCCCTCTCGGGTCGCAACTGGGTTCTTTCTCTGATGTTAGTAGAGTTTGGGTATCCGGCCCCAAGCTAGTAGTGGCTTTCAAGGATTGTGCTCCGTAACGCAAGTAAATTAAAGGGGAAGGGAGACAAAGGCTAAAACTTAATAATATAATTATCACCATCACCATAAATAATATATAGATTATCACACGGGGGAGGTATAAACACTATTATGTACAACGTAGTCTTCCTCTGAAGACTCTGGACGTTCACGGTGCTCAAGACGAGTGGTCCCGGTTCTCTTGTGGCCTCACGATGAATCCTTTGATTCCCTCGACGAGTCTACCCCGGCCACAGGCCAGCCGAACCACAGTCCTACTGGGTGCACCGTCGTGGAGGCCGTCAACCACAAATCCAGCCTTTAGCTGGCAGGTTCCAATCAGCAACGCTGCGTAGGCCACTCCACGACCGATACTAGGGTTGCGAGCCCTAGGCAGGAGCCTCGTGTGATTCCACAGATCACTCTCCTTACCACAACACCCCAGTGGTTAGTCTCCACTAGTCAGCCCCGGGTACGACAATTCCAGGTCCTGCCACCTCACAGGCAGGCTAACACAACAGTGTTCATCCGGGGGGTGACTCACAACTTCTGCAGCTAATACTTAGAGACTCTACGGCTGCCTTGGGTAGACTGATCCAACGTTCATTACAGCAGTCCCAGGTCGACTCTGTAATCAGACACGTCATCAGTACCGGTTACACTCTAGGGCACCTCACTTACAGGCTTAGACACAAACGCCCACCTATCCACTCCATAGATGGCGTTGCTGTCCAAGCGTCACTTCACCAGAGGTCAGCAGGGGGTGTGTTATGAGCTGATCAGGACGGGAAACTAGCCCTTGTGGCCAGTATATCTCGTCCTCACTAGATGGCGTCGTCCATTTGGAGGGGGTTTCGGGAGCTGACCCACAGATGGCGCGGTCGTCACTGCTCCGTGCTCGGACGCTGGGCTCGGATCCGTAACATCTCCCCACCAAAAAGAATTTGGTTTGGGGTTCTATAAAGTAAAACACAAACCAAATTAGTACGTGGATACAACTCCACACGAACTCACGTACTCTAAGAACTGGAATGGCGAGGCTGTTTTGTCCACAGAACTGTACTACTTGGGATCTCTGGCACAAAGGAAACTTGCAGATGGAAGACGATGATCTGCCTGATGTAATCTTCCACACCTCCACTGCGATGTCAAGCAAGGGCATAATCTCACGTGTCCCGAGTAAGGATTGGTACAGACATGATCTGGGGCGACTTGACACTTCCCTGTGTCGTGGCACCGATGATGGCTGGTCACAGACGGCATTTCTGGTATCTGTCCGGTGGTCCTTCAGGGAGACGGGAACCTGGAATACAGGGGTCTGATCATTTAGAGTGACAGCGACCGTTAAATCAGTACTCACAGAATACGCCTCTACTAGGCCCACACCTAGTCCCAACAGGGCTGTTCGTACATTAAGGATGGCATTCGCTCTGCCACCGTCAGGTCGACCAACGTTCCGTATAACGCTGCATCCCAGCTCAGCAATCACACGGGGGGTGTCAACCTGTCGGAAACAGTCACTCATAATATCACCTCTTGTACCTCCTGTATCTACCATCACCTTCCAGGTATGAGGAGATGGTTCACCAGCTCACTTACAATATTGCTCGTATGCCTGTGGGAGCCAGTACACTTGTTAAGTGGGCGGACTTAAGTTTGGTAACCAGCAAACGAAACATCTAGTGTTTGGGCTCATGTGAGAGCCCTAGTCATCAGCAGTCCATAAATGTTACCCTGGCCGGGGTGGCATGTCTGTGGACAGTGCTAGAGCTGATAGCATCATCTCATTGTATGGCATGGAGCCAGACAGCTTTGCGCGGGAAACAGCTAGGCCCAGGCGTGGGGTGATCTGTGGGCCTCCTGTGCTCGCTGGCCACTTGAGTCGTTGTCATGGAAACAGCCGCCATCTTAGAAACATCTTGAGCCGCCATGTTGGTCGGCCATCTTGGAGCTGCCCAAGGGGCTATGCTACACCGTCGCTGATTGGATGAGAGGGGTAGGCCGCTTTATGCATTCCTCTCATTGGTTATTTCGCGAAGGACGTGGGGAGTAGCCGGTGTAGCATCATTCTGAACACAGCCGCCACCTTGTCAAGACGCTCTCTGTACTCAATTCGGCCAAATTGAAGTATAGGGCGTCGTGGTGGCTGGACTACTCAACTGCTGATGCTTCCTGCTTCACCAACGACAACGGTCGTCACAGAATCCGGCCGAAGTCGTCGCTTGGAGGGGTTTAAGACATTTTTGTGCAGGGGGTAGAGGTACAGTGATCTGGGATCGTGGAGAATGTGCATACGAGCAGCAACAGACTCGTAGATCCCATACCAGTGATGATTAGACTTGCTAGTGCTCTGTAGCAGTCGATGGGAACGGGGAAATTCGTGTCAGTGTTAAGGCTAATTTCCAATGTTGTGTGAGACGCTATCGTTGTGCACGTCACCTGGGTATGAACGCTTCACCTCACCGGTGGGTCGTGGGTGCGAACTCAGCCGTGTTGAGTGGGAGGGGTTCGAGTGTGCGCCAATTTTCCGTATAAGTACCACGTGAGGTACTACCGCCGCTTACTCCACTTGGAACGAGCCAGCCACCTATAGTGGGGTGCCTGATGTATGGGAAGGTGTGTAGCCGGCAGTGTGAATGAGTAAGTACCTATGTGTGTATTTCTGGTGATTAGTAGTCTCTAAAGCTTGAATTCGAGGTCAAGTGTTCCGTCACATTGTCACACAGCACCTGTTTAGGTGGAGTGGAGTGTGGGCGAGGAGATTAATCACCTGTGTTGTCATCTTGTCAGTCTAGAGGGACTTAAGTCTGGTGTACACAGACGTACAGTGTGTGTGTGTGTGGGTACACACGGGAACAGAGGATACATAGATTAGCCAAGGACTGAGAGGATGTCCATGTAATAAGTATATTATTTCATTGTGATAATCATTTTTGATCGTCCGTGGGACGGAGTGATATCATTTCCATGTGTGGTCTTGCAGGTGTGGAATTCCAACACTGAGTGCTCAGGTATGTGTAATGCCAGTGATTCCTGGCAATGATTATTGGGGAGTGTACCACAGTGTGGCCTTAATTTCTTGTATTGTTCTCAGGGCCGTGACAAGTGTGATTTATATTTATATATATATGTATTAACGTAATTTTGGTGAGTTTTGGTGAGTGACGTGGCTATCTAGAGAGACCGCCACCGCTCTGTCGAGTAACGTAACTCTCGAGTGGTTATCGACATGCGTGATCGATAAATCACTCACCCATGTGATTTAAGGAGTGTGAGATTCTCCTTAGTGTTCCCAATAACGTTTGATAGCTGTAGGCTACATGTGTCAGCAGTAATTATATATATATATATATATATATATATATATATATATATATATATATATATATATATATATATATATATATATATATATATATATATATATATATATATATATATATATATATATATATATATAATCGTAGTGTCACGGTGCCCAGTGTTATTGTGTTGTTTACTGTGTGGTGATTGCAATATATTGACCTATGTTCTAGGGGTCATTTGCAGCAGTAAGTAAGTGTGTGCAGTATCCTAATATTTGGAAATTAGAGTACTTGCCGTGTGTGTTATTGCAAAGGGGGTTGTTATTTGATGGTGATTGTTGCTAGTGTTGAGCAATCACCGTATGTGATTGCAGTTCAGTAAAGCCATTGTGGGGCAGTGGTCTAGAGGGTTCATGTCCTGTAGGTTATTTTACTAGGTTCTGCAGTATTGTCATTGCAACCGGATTGTAATGTAAATCACTGTGATTTGTTAGTGTGATTTGTCATTGTCGTGGGGGAACTCGGCTGTAGACGAGTACTTGGGTACAAATATATTCTCCTGGTTATCTGGTAGGACATCGAAGTCCAGTATGCAGTGAGGTGATTGCGAGGCAATTAATATAACGTAACCAAGGGAACGCCCATTGCTTGAAGAGAATTTGTTCTTTGACAATTTGAGTAACGTAGAATGCGTTTGGGTTAATTTACTCTCCTGCAAGCAGCTACGGTAGTCTCAAGGAGCCTAGCCATCAGCCAGATAAGAATTAGAGTATTGTCTGTCGTAATTAACAGTCAGTGGGCCGGGTAATTGACGTGTTTCAGGAAGTCAAAGTAATTAATCTCGATCCTTGTTTGATCGACTTACACGAAGGCTACATTGTTCCATTAACGTAACGTCGTTATCTGCCCGGAAGTACCGGCACTTGATTGACTCGTGGGAGGAGTAGCGTCATTTTAGAATAACGTAAACGTGAGGCTAATTACTGTTATTAGTCGCCTGAATTGGTCTGAGTATGGAAGGCTTAGACGGAATTCGTACCTTAATGTAAATTGCTGAGCCAGTGTGAAAGGTTGCGTATTTTAATTGTTTAATTATTGATCTTGAGGATAGTAATTAATTACTCTAAAGGTAATCACGAGTGATTACCGTTCTCTTAGCACTTTGGACATTGTAAATCAGAGTTTACCATCGCTGAGTGATTAGTAACCGATTAACGTAAATTAACGTAACTAGTAAAGAGATTAATCAGCTGTCTGGAAGTACAGGGATTAATGGGATTTTCTCACTGAATGCTCGTCGGGTAGAGTGTTGTGTAATTTCCGCGTTACTAGTGACAGTTGTAAGTGTTATTTATTTAATGTAAATGTTACCTTGTTATTAACGTAAATGTTATTGTGTTATTAACGTAAATCAATTGTTATTGATTGTTGATCGTCCGTGGGACGGAGTGTTAACGTAAGGATTAATTTGAGGAAGGGTGCTGGAGTTGTCAGTGAACCCATTAGTTATTGTTGTCATCGAAAGACTACTGATTTGATTGCATTGCAACCGCTGTTGCAGGAGTAGACTGCACTGTGGCGTAGAACAGTTAGGAGGTTACTGGAGACGTATTTCAGAACCTACTGTGTCATGTGTTGTAATTGTGATTATAGATCTGTTAGTTCTTGTTTCTTGATGATTCCTCTGTGTTCACGCTTATGTTGGAGTTAGTTCATTATGCAGTCCGAGGGGCTGGTGTCTAGCTGTCATTGATAGTGTCACAGGAAGGATTTCGAGTAACGTCATTGACATTTCTTTTTGTTTTGTTGTAGTAGTTAGTACTTTATTGAATAAACTAAGTTGTTATGGTTAACACTGTCTTTTCGTTACACCCCCACACATTATTATTGTTATGCAAATGTTCTTCACACTCGACTAATAAAATTGAGACTAATTTTCTGAGCTTTGGATCAAATATACGGCACCACACAACAATAAATTATTGTTGTGAGAGCCCGTGACCTACTCGTTAGATTCGCTTCGGCGATTGGCTAAGGTCAGCGGCCTAGTGGGGGGGATTTCAATTTTCATTGGGGTCTCGGCGTTTGCTCGCGCCTAGTCAATTGTTCATACATGGTCCCAAAGTGAGGAATGAGCTGTTTACTACACTGGTGTGTTAGCTAAGCAAGTCCTTCCTCAGGCGACCTAGTTGAATATCACGACAGGAATAAAGGTTAAAGAATAAAGAAAGTTCTTAGAAATTTTCCGAGCTAAAATTCCTTATACCAATTTCAATTTATTCCAAAACTTCTCACAAGTTTACAAACTCAAACTCTCACACCTGGCCTACTGTGTTGGTGAGAGGGTGAGTGTTGCCACCCTGGCCTACTGTGTTGGTGAGAGGGTGAGTGTTGCCTCCCTGGTCTACTGTGTTGGTGAGAGGGTTAGTGTTGCCTCCCTGGTCTACTGTGTTGGTGAGAGGGTCAGTGTTGCCTCCCTGGTCTGCTGTGTTGGTGAGAGGGTCAGTGTTGTCTCCCTGGCCTACTGTGTTGGTGAGAGGGTCAGTGTTGCCTCCCTGGTCTACTGTGTTGGTGAGAGGGTGAGTGTTGCCTCCCTGGTCTACTGTGTTGGTGAGAGGGTGAGTGTTGCCTCCCTGGTCTACTGTGTTGGTGAGAGGGTCAGTGTTGTCTCCCTGGCCTACTGTGTTGGTGAGAGGGTGAGTGTTGCCTCCCTGGTCTACTGTGTTGGTGAGAGGGTGAGCGTTGCCTCCCTGGTCTACTGTGTTGGTGAGAGGGTGAGTGTTGCCTCCCTGGCCTACTGTGTTGGTGAGAGGGTCAGTGTTGTCTCCCTGGCCTACTGTGTTGGTGAGAGGGTCAGTGTTGTCTCCCTGGCCTACTGTGTTGGTGAGAGGGTGAGTGTTGCCACCCTGGCCTACTGTGTTGGTGAGAGGGTGAGTGTTGCCTCCCTGGTCTACTGTGTTGGTGAGAGGGTTAGTGTTGCCTCCCTGGTCTACTGTGTTGGTGAGAGGGTCAGTGTTGCCTCCCTGGTCTACTGTGTTGGTGAGAGGGTCAGTGTTGTCTCCCTGGCCTACTGTGTTGGTGAGAGGGTCAGTGTTGCCTCCCTGGTCTACTGTGTTGGTGAGAGGGTGAGTGTTGCCTCCCTGGTCTACTGTGTTGGTGAGAGGGTGAGTGTTGCCTCCCTGGTCTACGGTGTTGGTGAGAGGGTCAGTGTTGTCTCCCTGGCCTACTGTGTTGGTGAGAGGGTGAGTGTTGCCTCCCTGGTCTACTGTGTTGGTGAGAGGGTGAGCGTTGCCTCCCTGGTCTACTGTGTTGGTGAGAGGGTGAGTGTTGCCTCCCTGGCCTACTGTGTTGGTGAGAGGGTCAGTGTTGTCTCCCTGGCCTACTGTGTTGGTGAGAGGGTGAGTGTTGCCTCCCTGGCCTACTGTGTTGGTGAGAGGGTCAGTGTTGTCACCCTGGCCTACTGTGTTGGTGAGAGGGTCAGTGTTGTCTCCCTGGTCTACTGTGTTGGTGAGAGGGTGAGTATTTCCTTCCTGGCCTACTGTACTCGCCTATTTGTGCTTGCGGGAGTTGAGCTTTTTCTCTTTGGTCCCGCCTCTCAACTGCCAATCAACTGGTGTACAGGTTCCTGAGCCTACTGGGCTCTATCTTATCTACATTTGAAACTGTGTATGGAGTCAGCCTCCACCACATCACTTATTAGTGCATTCCGTTTACCAACTTCTTTGACCCTGAAAAAGTTCTTTCTAATGTCCCTGTTGCTCATTTGGGTACTCAGCTTCCACCTGTATCCCCTTGTGCGTGTACCACCCGTGTTAAATAATCAATCCATGTCTAATCTGTCAATTTCCCTTAGAATTTTGTATGTGGTGATCATGTCTCCCCCTAGCTCTTCAATCTACCAGCGACGTGAGCTGCAGTTCACTCAACTGTCCTCATACCTCATATCTCTTAGTTCTGGGACTAGCTTAGTGGCATACCTCTGAACATTTTCCAGCTTTGTCTTGTGCTTGACTAGGTATGGGCTCCTTGCTGGGGCCGTATACTCCAGGATTGGCCATACATATGTGGTATACAAGGTTCTGAAGGATTCCTTACACAGGTTTCTGAAAGCAGTTCTGATGGTAGCCAGCCTCGCATAGGCCGCTGATGTTATTCTTTTGATGTGGGCTTCAGGAGACAGGTTTAGCGTGATATCAACTCCTAGATCTTTTTCTCTGTCCATTTCGTGAAGAACTTCATCTCCCATTCGGTATCCAGTGACTGGCCTCCTAATTCATCCTCTAGTTTCATTGCCTTACATTTACTTGCGCTGAACTTTAGTAGCCATTTGTCGGACCATTCCTTCAGTTTGTCTAGGTCATATTATCATCCTCGCCTCATATTTTCTTCCTTGGTCTTGATCTTCCTCATAATTTCTGCATCATTAGCAAACATTGAGAGAAACGAGTCAATTCCTTCTGGGAGATCATTTACGTATATCAGAAAGAGTATAGGTCCAAGGACTGATCCCTGTGGGACTCCACTGGTGACTACCCGCCACTCTGAGACCTAATCCCTCACAGTGACTCGCCGTGTCCTGTTGCTTAGGTACTCCCTTATCCAGTGGAGTACTTTACCTTTCACTCATGCCTGCATCTCCAGTTTGTGCACTAGAGTCTTATGTGGTACTGTGTCACAGGCTTTCTGGCAATCCAAAAAAATTGCAGTCTGCCCATCCCTCTCTCTTTCTTACCTGATTTTTGTTGCCTCGTCGAAGAACTCAATTAATCCTGTGAGGCAGGACTTGCCATCCCAGAACCCATGTTGATGCTGTGTTACAAAGTTCTTTCGCTCCAGATGGTCTTCTAGTTTTTTTCGCACAATCTTCTCCATCATCTTTCATGATATGCAAGTTAGGGATACTGACCTGTAGTTAAGTGCCTCCTGCCTATAACCCTTCTTGTATATTGGGACTACATTGGCTGTCTTCCAAATTTTTGGCAGTTCACCTGTTACCAGTGATTTCTTGCACACCATGGAGAGTGGCAGGCACAGATCTTCTGCTCCTTCCTTTAGACTCCATGGTGATATTCCATCCGGGCCAAAAGCCTTTGTCACATCCAAATCTAGCAGATGCTTCCTCATCTCCCCACTGGTAATCACAAACTCCTCTATTGGTGTCTGGTTTGATGTTCCCTCTCCTATCTCTGGGACTTCTCCTTGCTCTGTGGTGAAGACCTCCTGGAATTTCTTATTAAATTCTTTGCACACTTCTTTCTGGTTTGCAGTGAATCTTTCTTCCCCTATCCTCAGTTTCATTATCTGTTCCTTCACTGATTTTTTCCTCCTGATGTGGCTATGCAGCAGTTTGGGTTGTCTTTACCTTGCTCGCTAAGTCATTTCATATTACCTCTCTACCTCTCTTCTGACCCTGGCATATTCATTCCTGGCGCTCTGGTATCATTCTCTGCACACTAGTGTTCTGTTGATTTTATAGTTTCTCCATGCCATTTTACTCAGTTGTTTTGCAAGCTTACATCTCTGATTAAACCATGTGTTTCTCATCTGCATATATTTTTTTTCCTTTTGGACTGGGACGAACTTGTCTGTTGCCTCCTTACACTTCTGTGTGATGTAGTCCATCATGTCATGAACTGTGTTGAAATTGAAATTGAAATTGAAATAAGTTTATTGAGGTAAAATACACACAAAGGGATGAGGTAGCTCAAGCTATTCTCACCCCGTTCAGTACAACGTGTTAATACATACATAGACACACATCACAAATAAACACATTACCAAACATTCTGAGAGATAAACATATACATTTCCTCCTTCACAAGTAGTATGGTATCAGACGTACACACAAATACTTTTATGACCTAGGTATACTGTATAGACAATTTGCAGGAGACATGCAGATAATTCAACAAAATATTACAGTCTTGGTGCAAAATTCTTATATCTCTCAAGAATATCATCAACCTTTCCGTTGTGACACATCCAGGCTATTTGTTCAGGAACAGTCCTTATCTCAGTGTTTCTATATACATTAATCAAAGGACAATCAAGAACATAATGGGCCAGGGTGTGAGACCTTAACATACCACATAGTTTACACCTCGTGTCATTATCATGAACACCTATCCCATATTTCCAGTAATATTTGTACCCAAGCCTGAGTCGTGTGTTTGTGAGGGGGTGAGTGTTGTCACCCTGGCCTACTGTGTTGGTGAGAGGGTGAGTGTTGCCTCCCTAGCCTACTGTGTTGGTGAGAGGGTGAGTGTTGCCTCCCTGGCCTACTGTGTTGGTGAAAGGGTCAGTGTTGCTTCCTTGGTCTATCCTACTTGTCCACCACAACACTACCCTCCTCTTCCTTCTCCAAAACACTCCCCTCCTCATCCTCCTAGAACACAGTACCCTCCTCTTCCTTCCACAACACTACCCTTCTCTTCCTTCTCCACCACACTTCCCTCCTCTTGCTTCTCCACAACACTACCCTCCTCCTCATTAACAACACTACCCTCCACTTCCTCCACAACACTCCCCTCCTCCTCATCCACATCACTACCCTCCTCTTCCTTCTCCACAATACTACCCTCCTCATCCTTCTCCACAGCACTACTCTCTTCTTCCTCCTCCACAACACTACCCTCCTCTTCCGCCTCCCCAACATCCAATTACCCTCCTCCTCCCCCGAGAGTGTGAACCTGACTGACATCCGAGGAGATGAGTCAGGAGACCGCCAAGCCATTGAGTACCCTGTCTCGGTAGTGATGAAGGCAGAGGTGGCCGACAAGGAAGACGCTGGAGAAGATGAGACAGTGTCGATTAAACCGATAGAAGATATCGATGTAGATATAGCATGGCTGTTTGATGAAGGTCCAGCCCAGGAGTCTCGGTGAGGTCAAAAGTGAAGATGGCCCAGCCGAAGAAGAGTCATGTGAAGAGAGCGATCCTGAGTAAAGCCCAGACTGTTGAAATTAAGAGTCGGAAGGTGAATGCAACTGTGCTGAGTAGGAATAAGGAAAGATGTGGACAGACTGAGGACGGGAGTAGAGCGTCAAGTTGTCCACGAGCACAGAGGCATTCGGATAGTAGAGTTAAGTTGTGGGAGATGTCAGGCGTTGACATGTTTCACAGAAAACGTAGAGGAGAGATAGTGAAGAAAAGTAATAGCCAAGGAAATGAAAGAAGAAGAGACAGTATGTGTGGAGAGATGCTTACGAGCACCTTAGGAGAGGTAAAGCTACATGTACGGTCGAGTGCTGTTGGCTGTAAGACAGTGCTCGAAGAAACTTTTAGGGAACGAAGAAGAGTTGAAGGAGAAAAAAGGGAGTTGTATAGAGGTGAGAGGTGTGGGAAGAGGATGATGATACAAGCATGGAGGAATAGAAGAAAGCCGAGGACTCGATGGAAGTCAAGCAGGATGAGGTCTCGGATAAATGAGGAGACGAAAGGGAGGATCGTCAGTGAAGACGAGGGAGTGAAGTATGATGACAGGAGACGGAAGTATAATGGCCGTAGATGGAAGTGTGAAGACGACAGAGGAGGTACAGGCAGTAGATGTCTGACTCTGGACGTGAAGAGAAGAAGACGAGGAAACGGAGGGTGGAGACAGTAAGTAGAGTGGACTGATGGAGTGCAGGCGTCCAAGGAGGACAGCCTAGCCAAGAGGTTCCAGAGAGGTCAGATCGTTTGTGAGAAGATCCTGTTTCTGGCGAGTTGTGAGCCAGATGTTGCAAGGAGCAACGAACTAATTGTAGACTCCTAAGGGAGTACGTAAGCAGATCAACCGGTCGAACAAATCGGTTGAAGAACGAGACAGTGTGGTGGCGGATGTATTATCCCGAGCTTTACCACTTTAATAACTCTCAAAAATAAGGGGAGGGGAGTGATATGATCTCAGCCTACAGGAGAAACGAGTCTCCCCCCTTGAGAGTTATTCAACAAGCCTGACCTAACTAGAAAGTATAGGAAATATAGAGGCGATAACACAGATGTAAAATAGTTTGTTGGATTTAATGAACAATTTGAGATTATGGGCAGTACATAAGGAAATAGATAAATGACTGGTTAGGAGATGTGGATATTTTGCTGGAGGCGTGAGGCTCTCTTCTTTAGGGCTTTGACCTCACTTGAGGCCAGACATCGCAGGGGGAAAGCCGCACTCCGTTTGAGCTCCCGTCAGGAAGGAACCCCTAGTGATATATCTCCAAGAGAAGAGAAGTGTGCAGACGTGCCAGCTGTGGAATTGAGCTGAGAACGTTGTGGTCTCAAGTTCTGGACGGCGAGGAGAGTATTAAGCCGCCCAGAGGCATTACTGTGGGCTGTGGAATCGCCCTGACCAGGCTCCGTCAGAGGGAGGGGCGCCCTCGACGAGATAATCTGTCGTAAGCACGATTTAAGCCAGTTCATAGTGATTGCTTGTAATTGGTCGTGTGCCCAGCGACAGTAGCAATGTTTATTGATGAGTTAGAAATGTTTGGTAAGGCAGGAAGCCTAAATAAGAGGAGATGAGAGACAGCTGGAAGGACGAGCAGCGCGTCCTCTACCGTCGTCCGCTTGAAGCCAACTGGCTGAGTGGCTGAGGAGGAGAGTGTGGAGGCCCGCCGGGCGAGGTGGAGCATGGACCCGCCCAACGGGGGAGTCCACTCTCACAGTACGTAGAGGACAGATAGAAGTTGGAGGCAAACATTGTGTGATTATTTTTGTTTATGTGTTAAAGGGGAGTCATTTTTATTGGAGTGTCGATGGGTTGCAGGTTTGTCTTTGGGGAAAAAGTTGCAGAGAACTCCGAAGCCAGCACAGAGAGAGTAGTTGATGAGACTCTAAGGTAGTGGAGGAGAGGACCTCGAGCTGTGAGGAGCAGTGAAGAGGAGTATCACGTGCTTCTCTAGAGGTGGTGAAGCACCACAGTTGTTCTAGGGAACTTCATGGTGTAGCAGCCAGGAGAGCTGTGGAGGACCCTAGCAGAAGGGTGAAGCACCGTAGTTGCTCAAGGAAAACTTCTTCTTCCTCTTCTTCTTCCACAACACTACCCTCCGCCTCCTTCTCCTCCTCCTCCTCCTTCTCCTCCTCCTCCACAACACGACACTCCTCTTCCTTCTCCACAACACAACCTTCCTCCTCCTCCTCCACAACACGACCCTCTTCTTCCTTCTCCACAACACTTCCCTCCTCTTCCTCCTCCACAACACTACCCACCCCCTCCTCCTCCTCCTATAAAACACTACCCTCCTCTTCTTCTTCCACAACACTCCCCTCTTCTTCCTCCTCCACAACACTCCCCTCTTCTTCCTCCTCCACAACACTACCCACCCCCTCCTCCTGTACAGCACTATCCTCCTCTTACTCTTCCACAACACTTCCCTCCTTTCCTTCTCCACAACACTCCTCTCCTCTATCTTCTCCACAACACTCCTCTCTTCTTCCTCCTCCACAACACTACCCTCCTACTCCTCCTCCACAACACTACCCTCCTCCTCCTCCTCCTCAACACTACCCTCCTCCTCCTCCTCTTCCTCCACAACACGACCCTCCTCTTCCTTCTCCACAACACTACCCTCCTCCTCCTCCTCTTCCTCCACAACACGACCCTCCCCTTCCTTCTCCAAAACACGGCTCTCCTCTTACTCCTCCACAACACTACCCTCCTCCTCCTCCTCTTCCTCCACAACACGACCCTCCTCTTCCTTCTCCACAACACTACCCTCCTCCTCCTCCTCCTCCTCCACAACACGACCCTCCTCCTCCTCCTCCTGTACAACACTACCCCCTACTTCCTCCTCCACAACACTACCCTCCTCCTCCTCCTCTTCCTCCACAACACTACCCTCCTCTTCCTTCTCGACAACACTTCCCTCCTCATCCTTCTCTACAACACTTCCCTCCTCTTACTCCTCCAGAACACTACCCTCCTCCTCCACAACACTATCCTCCTCTTCTTCTTCCACAACACTCCCCTTCTCTTCCTCCTCCACAACACTCCTCTCCTCTTCTTCCTCCACGACACTACCCTCCTCCTCCTCCTCCTTCACAACACTTCCCTCCTCTTCATTCTCCACAACACTACCCTCCTCCTCTACAATATTACCCTCCTCCTCCTCCTCCACAACACTACCTTCCTCCTCCTCCTCCTCCACTACACTACCCTCCTCCTCCTCCTCCTCCACAACATTACCCTCCTCCTCCTCCTCCTCCTCCACGACACTACCTTCCTCCTCCTCCTCCTCCTCCACAACACTACCCTCCTCCTCCTCCTCCTCCTCCTCCACGACACTACCCTCCTCCTCCTCCTACTCCTGCACAACACTACCCTCCTCCTCCTCCTCCTCCACAACACTACCCTCCTCCTCCTCCTCCTCCGCAACACTACCCTCCTCCTCCTCCTCCTCCTCCTCCACAACACTACCCTCCTCCTCCTCCTCCATAACACTACCCTTCTCCTCCTCCTCCAAAGCACTACCCTCCTCCTCCTTCAAAACACTACCCTCTTCTTCCTTCTCCACAACACTACGCCCCTCTTCCTCTTACACAACACTACCCTCCTCTTCCTCCTCCTCCTCCACAACACTACCCTCCTCTTCCTCCTCTACAACACTACCCTCCTCTTCCTCCTCCACAACACTATCCTCCTCTTCCTCTTCCACAACACTACCCTCCTCCTCCTCCTCCTCCTCCTCCACCACAACACTATCCTTCTCTTCATCCTCCACAACACTACCCTCCTCCTCCTCCTTCTCCTCCACAACACTACCCTCCTCCTCCTCCTCCCCCTCCTCCACAACACTACCCTCCTCCTCCTCCTCCTCCTCCTCTTCCTCCTCCTCCTCCACAACACTACCCTCCTCCTCCTCCTCCACAACACTACCCTCCTCCTCCTCCTCCAAAACCCTACCCTCCTCCTCCTCCTCCACAACACTACACTCCTCCTCCTCCTCCTTCACAACACTACCCTCTTCTTCCTTCTCCACAACACTACCCCCCTCTTCCTCTTACACAACAATACCCTCCTCTTTCTCCTCCTCCTCCACAACACTACCCTCCTCTTCCTCCTCCACAACACTACCCTCCTCTTCCTGCTCCACAACACTACCCTCCTCTTCCTCTTCCACAACACAACCCTCCTCCTCCTCCTCCTCCTCCACCACAACACTACCCTCCTCTTCCTTCTCCATAACACTTCCCTCCTCTTCATCCACCACAACACTTCCCTCCTCTTCCTCTTCCACAACACTACCCTCTTCTTCCTTCTCCACAACACTACCCTCCTCTTCCTCCTCCACAACACTACCCTCCTCTTCCTCTTCCACAACACTACCCTCCTCCTTCTCCTCCTCCACCACAACACTATCCTCCTGTTCTTCCTCCACAACACTACCCTCCTTCTCCTCCTCCACAACACTACCCTCCTCTTCCTCTTTCACAACACTACGCTCCTCTTTCTCCTCCACAACACTACCCTTCTCCTTCTCCTCCACAACACAACCCTCCTCTTCCTCTACAACACTACCCTCCTCTTCGTCCTCCACAGCAATACCCTCCTCCTCCTCCTCCTCCACAACACTACCCTCCTCCTCTTCTCCTCCTCCACAACACTACCTTCCTCTTCCTCCTCCACAACACTTCTCTCATCCTCTTCCTCCACAACACTACCCTCCTCTTCCTTCTCCACAACACTACCCTCCTCTTCCTTCTCCACAAAACTCCCCTCCTCTTCCTCCTCAACAACACTACCCTCCTCTTCCTTCTCCACAAAACTACCCTCCTCTTCCTCTTCCATAGCACTACCCTCCTCTTCCCCCTACAAAACGCTACCCTCCTCTTCCTCCTCCACAACACTACCCTCCTCTTCCTCCTCCACAACACTACCCTCATCTTACTCCTCCACAACACAACCCACCCCCTCTTCCTCCTCCTGTACAACACTACCCTCCTCTTCCTCCTCCACAACACTACCCTCCTCCTCCACAACACTACCCTCTTCTTCCTCCTCCACAACACTACCCTCCTCTTCCTCTACAACACAACCCTACTCCTCCTCCTCCACAACACTATCCTACTCTTCCTCCTCGACAACACTACCCTCCGCTTTCTCCTTCACAACACTACTCTCCTCTTCCTCCTCTACAACACTACTCTCCTCTTCCTCCTCTACATTACTACCCTCCTCTTCCTCCTCTACATTACTTCCCTCCTCTTCCTCCTCCACAACACAACCCTCCGCTTCCTCTACAACACTACCCTCCTCCTCCTAATCCTCCACAACACTACCCTCCTCCTCCTCCTCCACAACACTACCCCCCTCTTCCTCCTCCACAACACTACCCTCTTCTTCCTCCTCCACAGCACTACCCTCCTCTTCCTCCTCCACAGCACTACCCTCCTCTTCCTCCTCCACAGCACTACCCTCCTCTTCCTCCTCCACAGCACTACCCTCCTCTTCCTCCTCCACAGCACTACCCTCCTCTTCCTCCTCCACAGCACTACCCTCCTTCCTCCTCTACAACACTACCCTCCGCTTTCTCCTTTACAGCACTACTCTCTCTTCCTCCTCTACAACACTACTCTCCTCTTCGTCCTCTACATTACTACCCTCCTCTTCCTCCTCCACAACACTACTCTCCTCTTCCTCCTCCACAGCACTACCCTCCTCTTCCTCCTCCACAGCACTACCCTCCTCTTCCTCCTCCACGACACTACCCTCCTTCCTCCTCCACGACACTACCCTCCTCTTCCTCATCCACAACTCTACCCTTCTCTTCCTCCTCCACAGCACTACCCTCCTCTTCCTCTTCAAAAAAACTATCCTCCTCTTACTCCTCCACAAGGCTACCCTCCTCTTCCTCCTCCACAAGACTACCCTCCTCTTCCTCCTCCACAACACTACCCTCCTCTTCCTCCTCCACAACACTACCCTCCTCTTCCTCCTCCACAAAACTACCCTTCTCTTCCTCCTCCACAACACTACCCTCCTCTTCCTCCTCCACAACACTTCCCTTTTCCTCCTCCTCCACAAAACTACCCTCTTCTTCCTCCTGCACAAAACCTTCCTCCTCCTCCTCCTCCTCCATAACACGACCTTCCTCTTCCTCCTCCACAACTCTTCCCTCTTCCTCTTCCTCCACAACACTACCCTCCTCTTCCTCCTCCACAACACCACCCTCCGCTTCCTCCTCCACAACACTACCCTCCTCTTCCTCCTCCACAGCACCACCCTCCGCTTCCTCCTCCACAACACTACCCTCCTCTTCCTCTTCCACAACACTTCCCTCCACCTCCTCCACAACACTTCCCTTTTCCTCCTCCTCCACAACACTTCCCTCTTCTTCCTCCTGCACAAAACTTCCCTCCTCCTCCTCCTCCTCCTCCTCCATAACACGACCTTCCTCTTCCTCCTCCACAACTCTTCCCTCTTCCTCTTCCTCCACAACACTACCCACCATTTCCTCCTCCACAACACTACCCTCCTCTTCCTCCTCCACAACACTACCCTCCTCTTCCTCCTTCACAGCACTACCCTCCTCTCCCTCCTCCAGAACACTACCCTCCTCTTCCCCGTCCACAACACTACCCTCCTCTTGCTCCTCTACAACACTACTCTCCTCTTCCTCCTCTACATTACTACCCTCCTCCTCCTCCTCTACATTACTACCCTCCTCTTCCTCCTCTACAACACTACCCTCCTCTTACTCCTCCACAACACTACCCTCCTCTTCCTCCTCCACAACACTACCCTCCTCTTCCTCCTCCACAACACTACCCTCCTCTTCCTCCTCCACAAGACTACCCTCCTCTTCCTCCTCCACAGCACTACCCTCCTCTTCCTCCTCCACAGCACTACCCTCCTTTTCCTCCTCCACGACACTACCCTCCTTCCTCCTCCACGACACTACCCTCCTCTTCCTCATCCACAACTCTACCCTCCTCTTCCTCCACCACAGCACTACCCTCCTCTTCCTCTTCAAAAAACTATCCTCCTCTTACTCCTCCACAAGGCTACCCTCCTCTTCCTCCTCCACAAGACTACCCTCCTCTTCCTCCTCCACAACACTACCCTCCTCTTCCTCCTCCACAACACTACCCTCCTCTTCCTCCTCCACAAAACTACCCTTCTCTTCCTCCTCCACAACACTACCCTCCTCTTCCTCCTCCACAACACTTCCCTCCTCCTCCTCCTCCACAACACTACCCTCCTCCTCCTCCTATACAACACTACCTTCCTCTTCCACATCAACAACACTTCCCTCCTCCTCTTCCTCCACAACACTACGCTCCTCTTCCTCCTCCACAACACTACCCTCCTCTTTAACTTCCACAACACTACCCTCCACTTCCTCTTCCACAACACTTCCCTCCACCTCCTCCACAACACTTCCCTTTTCCTCCTCCTCCACAACACTACCCTCTTCTTCCTCCTGCACAAAACTTCCCTCCTCCTCCTCCTCCTCCATAACACGACCTTCCTCTTCCTCCTCCACAACTCTTCCCTCTTCCTCTTCCTCCACAACACTACCCTCCTCTTCCTCCTCCACAACACCACCCTCCGCTTCCTCCTCCACAACACTACCCTCCTCTTCCTCCTCCACAGCACCACCCTCCGCTTCCTCCTCCACAACACTACCCTCCTCTTCCTCTGCCACAACACTTCCCTCCACCTCCTCCACAACACTTCCCTTTTCCTCCTCCTCCACAACACTACCCTCTTCTTCCTCCTGCACAAAACTTCCCTCCTCCTCCTCCTCCTCCATAACACGACCTTCCTCTTCCTCCTCCACAACTCTTCCCTCTTCCTCTTCCTCCACAACACTACCCACCTCTTCCTCCTCCACAACACTACCCTCCTCTTCCTCCTCCACAACACTACCCTCCTCTTCCTCCTTCACAGCACTACCCTCCTCTCCCTCCTCCAGAACACTACCCTCCTCTTCCCCGTCCACAACACTACCCTCCTCTTGCTCCTCTACAACACTACTCTCCTCTTCCTCCTCTACATTACTACCCTCCTCCTCCTCCTCTACATTACTACCCTCCTCTTCCTCCTCTACAACACTACCCTCCTCTTACTCCTCCACAACACTACCCTCCTCTTCCTCCTCCACAACACTACCCTCCTCTTCCTCCTCCACAACACTACCCTCCTCTTCCTCCTCCACAAGACTACCCTCCTCTTCCTCCTCCACAGCACTACCCTCCTCTTCCTCCTCCACAGTGTAACACGGGTTTGGGTTTCTCTCTCTTTACTTCCTTCTTTCTACTCCCTCTACCCGTATTCTTACTTATTATTCTCTACCAAGGGAATCCAAAACTTTTACCAAAGCCAACTCCACGCCACGTGGTCCTAAGACGATTGACCGACTTAGGATTCTACACCCAGTATGACGTGACCTAAGCTCTGATCAAAACCCTAGAGTCGCCTCTATGCTGCCACCACCAGACCAGCTCTACAGAGCAATGATCGAGGTCTGGATCGATCACGCTAATTAATCAACCTTGGGGCTTGATCCCCACTAGTAGTTTATAACCTCGGAAACTTGAGTGTGGAATTAATTAGATGGGGATGATGAATTCCGATCCGATGTTAGAATCGGCGCCCAATGCAACTCTGCCTCGTGTGGACCACGTGACCAGGACAAGTTTACACATAACCAAATGGAAACAATAAAATGCAAATTAATAACAAATTTAATTTATTAAAAGAAAACTAAAACAAAATCTAAATGTGTTCACTCCCTATCACTTTAACACTCCCTACTTGACCTGAATGGCAAATGAGAAGACTATTTCTATACATAACCATAGCAACTATACCTCTATGTTTCCCAGCTCTCGGTGTTGGGGCTGGTCTTGGGGAGAGGTAAGATGTTTTGACCTCTCCCAGCTGCTCGGCAGATCACACTGATCTCTCTCTTGTCTGGTCTACCCCAGACAGAGCATTGTATCCTTCCGCCTAGTCAGTCAAAGTTCTACCAAGTTACTAGCCAGGTTTAAGTTATAACAATTAACCTCTGTTGTACTTAATTGATCCAGACTGGTTGAATTATTTTACTGAATTAAATTACAAACATCTAACGGCAGAGCTGTTCCCGATCACAAAAATGGTTATTAAAACTTTGAGAAATATTAGACCTGTCAACCCCTGATGACCTATGACCGCCGGTCACTCCGCTTTAAAAGTTAGATCTGATTCGTGACGTCACTGATGGTGACTTAAACTCAATAATTAGAATACTCTTGATGTTGTACCCAGTACTATTATACAATACAATTTTAATGCAAAATGAATAAAGGCTAATTTTCTCTAAATTACTGAATACTATAGGATGATTCATTATACGCAGCTATGAACAAAGCGTTGGTTATTTCCACCGCGAATTCCCCTGGGGGTCAGGTCACCATGCGGCTCAGCTTCCCATTCTCTTTTGTCGATAAACCACTCTGGATAATTCTTACAACAGCCTAGTTTGTTACAACCCCCCCGCACAAGCACTTAGTAAACCTTGTTAATTTGTTAAAATTCACGAGGTTTAGTATCCAAACCCACAATTCAACTCATGCCACAAACAAAAGCTAACCTAACTAATAAAATTTGACAAATAATAGTCCAACATCATAATAAACATGTTCATATTTCATAAATTTCTCAGCTGTCAACTGACAGCAATCCTCCAATATCAGGAAACATACATCCTACCCTTACTAACATAGCTAAATAACATGTCCCTACTCTACCATCAAAAACTAGCTATTAAACTCTCTTGGCTCTTCACTAGCCAAGTCCATGTGTCCTCTAGAGCCGGCCACACCGTGCTCAAACAAACATTAAAGTTATAAGTTCAGACTGAACTTTGTCATCCGGGAGCGTACTACGGAACTATCAAGTTCACATCCGTGTACTATCCACTCCCCATCAATGTCAACCTTGACATGTTAAGGAACACACCTAACGTTTATTACATGTATCTAAAAATATAAAAAAAATTCCTATACTATATCACAGGTTTCAGCTGACTGTACAGCCAAGTGTTCTCACTCACTAGAAGTGTCAATGTTTATATTGGTCCGCCTCTCCTGTGTTCAAACATTCTGAAAAAAATAGCACAACATAATTTTCCATAACCGTTTGTTCTGGGCTGAGACAATTACACAGGGGCTTCGATTTTGATTACTGACCAATTTATAGAGTAAAATTCATATATTATACCAGAATTATTATTTTAAATCTGTTTTTCAACATTTATAAAGTATTGATTCTAAATCTGTTTTTCAACATTTAAACAAAAGTGTCCAGATGTTCTTTACACAGATGTTCAGAGCCAACTTTGTTGTTTGTATCAATTGTTCATATTGAGTAAACGAAAAAAAAAATCGATGCTGCTGGATGCTGAATGTAGTCGCTGACGATGACGGTGTCGATCTTGCTTCTCCCCGTGTGTAGACATCAATACCTGGTCCTCTTGTACTCCCATCCGGTACTCTTGAATGACGACAGAGTGTAGTAGAGCGGAGTGCCAAGTGACAGCTGTAGAATACTGTTACTTCGGCCATTAATCTTGCTCTCGACAGTCCACACGCCTTCGTATCAATCACAGTTCACACGGTAGTCTTGATGTTAAACTTGTCGCAGATGACCACAGCAGAGCAGGACTGGATGTACCAACGGTGTCTCTTAGCAGGAGTGGTGTCAGAAGGTCGTAGAGGCGGGTTGCTTGTTTGCAGAACAGGTGAATCTCGTCTTCCATCATTGCTCACGTCATCTCAGGCGTTTCTTGATGTCACCAGGTTACTAGGCCGTAAACACCAACTGTGTATACCCTCGTACCGCCGACTTTAGGCCAAAGGAGACAATTTTGCGACCTTCTATTGGCGAGTCCCGGTACTCTGTAGGGAAACCGTACCTTCCACCTGTGACCGCCTTACTTCCGCTTTCTTGTTACTTCAGATGACGTAATCATTAATCTTCCGGCGAAACTCTTGAGTACTGCTACGTGCTTTCCATTTCTTGACCTCTCCTCCAACACTGCTGGAATGGCTGCAGTCTTGATGACGCAGCAGGTGGGTAGTGGTGATCTCGAGACAGCTACCCCGGCGTTGTATGGCACCTCCGGTGACTGCTATAATGTGGACAGCTCGCTGGCCCTGACAACCTCGTTAGTGACGTGAGGCGTCGGCCGGGTGACTCTTGGACAGTCACTCATCCCCAAAGTAACTGATGTATGGGTTACTGGGTCTGGTGGGGGGGAGGGCTTTGTGTAACGTGCCTCCCCCCTCGGTCTTTACAGACAAGGGTTCACGTGTGGCTGGAACAACTGGGTCGGTGTACCAATCAGACCTGGGAACAGACAGACACAACACAGCGGAAGCATAGATATACTCTGGGTTTGGTGGAGGTGGAACCCCAGAGCACGGTAAAAGTTGCTACCTGAGTTAAGTATAGACATAGTACATCTCATTGCCTTTACAGGAAAATCTAATGAATACTAAATTATACTAACCAAGGAAGTTACTTTACTGTACAGCGCGAGATCTCGTCACCATAGGGTGGCGAGACTGCACCTGACTACTGATGAGCGATGACAGAGGGTCATCCTCATCTTCTGACTCGTCGGTGAAGCCATGAGTCAGCACTGCTGAGTCAGGAACTAGACCCGCTGAAGGCAGTTCTAATTCTTCTCTAGCATGATAATGTTTCAATTTATTTACGTGAATTGTCCTTTCCACCTGGTCCTCGAACACTCCTTTTATAACAAGATTAACCGGCCCCGCCCTTTTAATTACTCTATATGGTCCTCGCCACCTCGGAGCTAGTTTCCTGCTCTGATTGGCGGGCGCAGCCTCATTCACTCTTAATACGAGGCTTCCTTCCGTCAACTCAAGAGGGCGCACTTTCTTGTCATAAAAATGAGCATACCGAGTCCGTGCCTTCTTGGACGCTTCAGCTGCAATATTCCATGCATTTCTCATTTTTCCAAGGACCTCTGAAGGATAGTCCTCCCCGTATGCAACATTATGTCTGTTAAGCAGACCTGACGGGAAATTGCATGAATTACCAGTAAACAAATGAAGTGGTTGGGTGTTAATTGATTGGTGGATGGCAGTATTCAAGGCGAACTGAACATAGGGTAGGTGTTCATCCCAGGTGTTTGCATCATGTTCAGCAAGGATTGCAAGCATATCCTTGACTGAACGATTAGTCCGTTCCGTCATTCCGTTTGCTTGTGGGTGGTAGGCCGTTGTAAAAGCCGAAGTTGTCTCTAAAATCTTACAAACTTCTCTAAATATATTCCCATTGAATTCTTGACCCCGGTCAGAGACTAAAACTTTAGGAGGTCCGAATACAGTAACGAACCTACGCAAGAACGCATCTGCAACCGTACGAGAATCCTTCTGAGGTAATGCAACTAGTGTAGTGTATCTAGACAGATGGTCAACTAGCACCAACACGTATCTGTTACCCGCATGACTGTGGTGTAAATCAATCAGATCGGCCCCCACACGATCTAACGGTTCACGAATTTCAGGAAATTCCTGAAGTGGGGCTTGTACCTTAAGGGTACCTTTCCTCCTCTGGCAACGAGGGCACGACTTCACGAAATTGATTACCTCAGAAAGTAATCCTGGAAAATAAAATAGAGACTTTGCTTTTAAGTGCGTTTTAAAGATCCCCGGATGCCCTGCAATTTTTGAAGCATGTGCAAGCTTTAACGCTGATGACCGCAACGCGTCCGGAATAACTAGCTGAAATACTGCCCTATCATTCTGGCTATTAACATAATACAGGACGCCCTGTTTCATCTCAAAATCATGAATAGGTAAATTCTTTTTCTTTTTGGGGTATTTTCCTCCCTCTAAATACTCAATAATCTCTTTCCATCTAGGCTCGTTCATCTGGTATTCTCTCATTTTATCTGATGGAATGGTTTCAATGTTTTCATTAATTTGAACTGCCGCTATATTTCTACTTAGCGTATCTGGCACAACATGTGCTGGACCAGGCTTGTACAAGATCTGGAATGAGTGGGCCGAAAGTTCGTGAGACCAGCGTGACATTCGTGGGCATTTTGTTCGCTTTTTAAATATGTGTGTTAACGCTCGATGGTCTGTGTAGATTACAAAATGCCGCTGAAATAGGTAAGGCTCGAAATACCTAACTGATTCTACTACTGCCAGTGCCTCCCGATCCGTAGCTGAATAACGAACTTCAGGTCCTTTGACCTTCCTACTGAAATAGGCTACTGGATGGGGTAAATTATCTGCGTCTCGCTGAATTAAGCACCCGCCAATAGCAATACCGCTGGCGTCAGTGTGCACTTCCCACTCTTTCTCAAAATCAGGAATAGCCAATACCGGTGTCGTGATTAGTTGGTCTTTCAGTTTGCGATAGGCCTCGTCATGTTCTGATTTCCACACAAACTTCGCATTTTTCTTTGTCAGATCAGTCAGGGGTGCTGAAATGCCAGCGAAACCTTCAATGTGACGACGAAAATATCCGGCCGCCCCCAAAAACCTACGCACGTCCTTTGCTGTCCTTGGAGTAGGCATGTCAGCAATGGCGCGGCAAGAATCTGGGTCAGGTCGGATACCGTCTGGGCACACCTGGAACCCCAGAAATTTGAATTTCTGAGCCGCCAAGGTGCACTTCTGAACATTCAGCCTGAAACCTGCCTGATCTAACAATTTCAAAGTCTCAGTCAAGTCCTGTAGGTGTTCCTCAAACGTCCTGGAATATATCACAACATCATCCAGGTACGCTAAAGAATGCCTACCCAGTACCGGACTAAGGATAAAGTTGATGGCCCTCTGAAACGACGAAGGCGCTGTCTTCAAACCAAACGGCATCCTACGGAATTGATAAGTGTGCCTACCATCCGAGAATGCTGTTTTTTCCCTATCCTGTTCTGCCACCGGAATCGCCCAATACGCCGATTTTGCGTCAAGAGTTGAGAAATACTTAGCAGCACCAAATTGATCTATTATCTCCTGTATTCGGGGCAACGGATACACATCACCCTTAGTTAGTTCGTTCACCTTCCGGTAGTCAACACAGAAACGATAACTACCGTCCGGTTTCCGAACTAGCACAACAGGAGAGAGCCATGGTGACGTACTAGGCTCTATTACGCCCTGTCTCAACATTTTCTGGCACTCCTCCCTGATAATGTTCTTTGCCTGTTCCGGCAACCTCCACTGTCTTGTGTACACAGGCAAATGGTCACCAGTTGGAATGGTGTGCTCGATCTTATCAAGGAGACCAATCTGGTCATCCTCTGTCGCAAACAATTTCGGGAATTTTCGTAAAACTCCTCTCAGTGCCTTCCTATCTGCCTGTGCAACATGTTGCAAATCAAGTGCTGAAATTAATTTTTCTACTTCCTCTACATTCTGTGCAACATTTCTCGTTTCGTATTGTACTTTGGATGGTGTTTTAGTGTTCAACATATTCAGTGCACTACATTGTGCAGTGACGGCTGGCGTCTCAGCTGACTCATGGTGAAAGATTTCTGTGTCCTCCACCATGGTTCCCTGAGATACCCTATCACCTGCCCTGAAGCGAAAAGTCTTATGTGAAAGATTGACAACTGGAATGAGTGCACCTTTATCGAGCACTACAAGTAAGTGATGAGGAATTAATAAACTATCACATCTCCCAGCCACCTGAAGGGTGGTACCTGGTTGTATGTGACGTCCCACGGCTACTTTAATAAATTTAACAGAATGTGGTGGGCAACTCTGTTTGGTCAATGCATGCAATGCGCATGACCTCTTAATTGTGTCTGGAAGAGACTTAAAAATCAATTTTGGATAGTGCGCATTATATTTCAGCTTCCTCTTAATTGAAGCTACAACTGGGGGATGGTCGATCATCTCCACTGGGTAGGAAGTCTGTCCCAACTGCAACCTGCAGTTCCTAGCCCCTTTTTGAGCAGACAAGGAATAATCAAATCGCGACAGAAAATCAGTTCCCATTAAGATGTGACCAGGAAAATCAAGGTTCTCTACGATCGTACATGTGTGAGGCTGCAATTCCCCATCAATCTCAAAATTAACTGTACCTTGACCTACGATCTCAATCTTTTCCCCATTGACCGCTGTTAATGTCTTTGCGCAACGTTGAAGACGTGCATACTTAAAATTGCTGAAGGCTGACTTTTTAATTACCGTTGCCTGGCTTCCTGTATCAACAAAAGCTGTCAATCTCACACCTTCCACTTTCACCTCAAAAGTAGGCCTGCCATCACTAGGAGCCTGCTTTCATGCTTTCGTAGGAGTGACTTCGCAATCCCTCTGTATATGCCCGCGCTTCCAGCAGGAGTAACACCTCCGCGGATCTCTGTTGGTACCCCGCGCAGGGTGGCTCGAACTTGCAGCTGAGGGCTGCTTCCCGCCTGATGAACCCGCGCCACAGTTCCTCGGCTTAGCTCCCTCGCCTTTACTTAACGCCTCTACGTATGGCGACAACTGAGTGCCCGGCGTCTCCGTGCGCATCTGCCTGTCTAAGGCTGTGGCGGCCTGGGGTTGGGGTTGAGGTATGGTGTGGGTGGCCTGGGGTTGGGGTGTGGATTGAGGTTGGGGTTGAGGTATGGTGTGGGTGACCTCAGGCTGGGGTGTGGATTGAGGTTGGGGTGGGTATGGGGTGGCCTGGGGCTGGAATGGGTATGGGTATGGGTATGGGGTGGCCTGGGGTTGGAATGGGTATGGGTATGGGGTGGCCTGGGGTTGGTATGGGTATGGGGTGGCCTGGGGTTGGTATGGGTATGGGGTGGCCTGGGGTTGGAATGGGTATGGAGTGGCCTGGGGTTGGGGGAAGGGTTGGTATGGGAACTGAGGATGGGGTTGGTATGGGAATTGAGGATGGGGTTGGTATGGGAATTGAGGATGGGGTTGGGGTTGTTGTAGTGACGGATGAGGTGTACCTAGGTGGTCCCCAGTGGTGTCGGAAGAGGTGCTGTCCTCTACACTTCCACTTCCACTCCCACTGGTCCCCACTGACTGGTCATTATCTGGGTTAAACATTTTCTGAGGTTTCTGGTGTGCCACGTCTCTTCTAAACTACCCTTTAGTGCACCCTCGACCCGGACTCACTACAACCGTAACCTTATACAATAAAAAAAAAATCACAACTCTTTTCCAAGAAACAACTACTAAATTCCCAAAGTAGGAAATACACCGATTTATCGAGAGAATCGCTGAAGTGAATCCAATGAATGAGTGTCTGCCCCGCACTCGTGTCTGACCGTGAAATATCCCGCAGTTCTATTGCTGAAACCTAAGTCCTTTACGTTAAAAAAAATTAAAGAATCTAATTTATATAAAACAATTTAAATGATAACGCCACTAACGCGCAGCACTCGTGATGGATTAATAAAGAATATTTACTGTACTCGAATACTAAACGCACTTGAAGTGAGCAGCGTGGCCACTGATGACTGATGGAGCGGGACCAGCTGCGCTGGAAAAAAAACTAAGTCCCGCGCTTTTTCGCTTAAACGCTGAAAAATCAAAATTTTTGTTCTGAAGGAAAATAACTAGTTTTACGTTAATAAACTGCTCTAGCGATTAATATAGACACCCAGGACCTATAAATGCTTACTAAAAAAATTGAATTTTTATCAAAAACTGCGTTTTTACTCAATTGCTGGACTCTGCCAATTTTTCTGACTCCGAGGGAAAAATATTCTATCACCCCAAATATCACAAAACTCCTTTAATTCACAAAAATTTGGGTTTCTCGTTCCCAGATATAAATACGTTATTATTCACTACCGACGTTGTATGCAGAACAATACTGACACTTCGGGCGGTTTCAACACTCACTAATTCGATTTTTCGTCAAAATCCGAGATTTTCACCTCAAATGGACTCTGACAAAATTACAACACGATTTTCTCGAAAAATAACTAAATTCGGCAAAAATATAATTATCACTGTTTAATGCTTACGGACAGAATTACGTCCCTTGCGCGCACTAGAGAGTAATACTGACCCTAGGATATACACGAAACCTGAAAATTAGAATTTTCGCCAAAAAATCAGATTCTAGCCCAAGCTGGACTTAGAAAATTTTCCACCTACGTTTCTACTGAAAACAGAGTTCTAAGTCTAAAACACAATTCTACCGTCTTACTGGTAAAAACTAGAAAATATCACACGCATCGACTGGGGAATCCTAATGACGCCCAGATCATACACGTGACCCACGAATACAAATTAATTACAGTTAACGACTTTCCGACATCGACTTAGCCGAAAACTTATCCCAAAATATTTAGAAATATACCACGGACTCTATTAAGCATTTACACGCAACTTACTATCCCTTAAACTCCTTCACTTATCTATCGTGACCCACATATAGCCCTAAGTCCAGAGGATTAACTACACTCTAGCAACAACGCCTCTGACTTAGACTAATACAACAGGGAATAGCAAACTTAACGTACGCACTTAGCCTAATATGCAAGAAAATGCTAAACACTTTGATAAAAAAATTTTTTAACCGGGGATTGAATGTAAGGGAAAAAAAATTAATCTCTAGAACAATGAAAATAAACGGAAATTACTTTATAAATTGAAGTATACTTAATTAAAAAATGCACTCGACTTAATCCTATAATTGTTCCTACCGGCTCGCCGTACCACACCTAGCCTAGGGGCCACACCCTCTAGGTTCCAACAGAGCGACACGCAGCTTTCAGCAACAATTATGACTAGGGACGACTCAACCTCCACTAAGTGTGCGATCACTTAGTTGTTGAATCGCTGCTAGGTAGGTTACTAGTCCGTCCCTCGGAGGCCGCAACGCCCTTCACGGATTACGTTTTTCCTAGCGTTTTGGGTCGTCTAATAACGCCCTCGGACTATCTACTGGCGTCCCACAGATATATCCGCCCCCGACAGCCCTCAAGGAACTGCTGTTGAGAGTATGGCGGCTCCCAACACCTCTGAATTAATTGCAATGGGTCGAGTATGGTACCCAGTCCAATCAACTCGGAGCGGTCTCCTTTTCAATAAATCTAATTTTAACAGCCTAATCTTACTAACTAACCTTAATCATATCAGCCCGCATGACCCAAGATTCGCCAATCCCCACTCAAACGCACTTGTGGGGCGCACTGCTAATCCTGGCCCGCGGCTGTCTCCTTAGCATCCGCGCACGTGTTCGAACGGCTAGACGCGTGAGCCTTTCAACAATTTCAAACAAAATTGTTGAAACCACCGCTGTGCACCATTGTAACACGGGTTTGGGTTTCTCTCTCTTTACTTCCTTCTTTCTACTCCCTCTACCCGTATTCTTACTTATTATTCTCTACCAAGGGAATCCAAAACTTTTACCAAAGCCAACTCCACGCCACGTGGTCCTAAGACGATTGACCGACTTAGGATTCTACACCCAGTATGACGTGACCTAAGCTCTGATCAAAACCCTAGAGTCGCCTCTATGCTGCCACCACCAGACCAGCTCTACAGAGCAATGATCGAGGTCTGGATCGATCACGCTAATTAATCAACCTTGGGGCTTGATCCCCACTAGTAGTTTATAACCTCGGAAACTTGAGTGTGGAATTAATTAGATGGGGATGATGAATTCCGATCCGATGTTAGAATCGGCGCCCAATGCAACTCTGCCTCGTGTGGACCACGTGACCAGGACAAGTTTACACATAACCAAATGGAAACAATAAAATGCAAATTAATAACAAATTTAATTTATTAAAAGAAAACTAAAACAAAATCTAAATGTGTTCACTCCCTATCACTTTAACACTCCCTACTTGACCTGAATGGCAAATGAGAAGACTATTTCTATACATAACCATAGCAACTATACCTCTATGTTTCCCAGCTCTCGGTGTTGGGGCTGGTCATGGGGAGAGGTAAGATGTTTTGACCTCTCCCAGCTGCTCGGCAGATCACACTGATCTCTCTCTTGTCTGGTCTACCCCAGACAGAGCATTGTATCCTTCCGCCTAGTCAGTCAAAGTTCTACCAAGTTACTAGCCAGGTTTAAGTTATAACAATTAACCTCTGTTGTACTTAATTGATCCAGACTGGTTGAATTATTTTACTGAATTAAATTACAAACATCTAACGGCAGAGCTGTTCCCGATCACAAAAATGGTTATTAAAACTTTGAGAAATATTAGACCTGTCAACCCCTGATGACCTATGACCGCCGGTCACTCCGCTTTAAAAGTTAGATCTGATTCGTGACGTCACTGATGGTGACTTAAACTCAATAATTAGAATACTCTTGATGTTGTACCCAGTACTATTATACAATACAATTTTAATGCAAAATGAATAAAGGCTAATTTTCTTTAAATTACTGAATACTATAGGATGATTCATTATACGCAGCTATGAACAAAGCGTTGGTTATTTCCACCGCGAATTCCCCTGGGGGTCAGGTCACCATGCGGCTCAGCTTCCCATTCTCTTTTGTCGATAAACCACTCTGGATAATTCTTACAACAGCCTAGTTTGTTACAACAGCACTACCCTCCTTTTCCTCCTCCACGACACTACCCTCCTTCCTCCTCCACGACACTACCCTCCTCTTCCTCATCCACAACTCTACCCTCCTCTTCCTCCTCCACAGCACTACCCTCCTCTTCCTCTTCAAAAAAACTATCCTCCTCTTACTCCTCCACAAGGCTACCCTCCTCTTCCTCCTCCACAAGACTACCCTCCTCTTCCTCCTCCACAACACTACCCTCCTCCACAACACTACCCTCCTCTTCCTCCTCCACAAAACTACCCTTCTCTTCCTCCTCCACAACACTACCCTCCTCTTCCTCCTCCACAACACTTCCCTCCTCCTCCTCCTCCACAACACTACCCTCCTCCTCCTCCAATACAACACTACCTTCCTCTTCCACATCAACAACACTTCCCTCCTCCTCTTCCTCCACAACACTACGCTCCTCTTCCTCCTCCACAACACTACCCTCCTCTTTAACTTCCACAACACTACCCTCCACTTCCTCTTCCACAACACTTTCCTCCACCTCCTCCACAACACTTCCCATTTCCTCCTCCTCCACAACACTACCCTCTTCTTCCTCCTGCACAAAACTTCCCTCCTCCTCCTCCTCCTCCTCCATAACACGACCTTCCTCTTCCTCCTCCACAACTCTTCCCTCTTCCTCTTCCTCCACAACACTACCCTCCTCTTCCTCCTCAACAACACCACCCTCCGCTTCCTCCTCCACAACACTACCCTCCTCTTTCTCCTCCACAACACCACCCTCCGCTTCCTCCTCCACAACACTACCCTCCTCTTCCTCTTCCACAACACTTCCCTCCAACTCCTCCACAACAGTTCCCTTTTCCTCCTCCTCCACAACACTACCCTCTTCTTCCTCCTGCACAAAACTTCCCTCCTCCTCCTCTTCCTCCATAACACGACCTTCCTCTTCCTCCTCCACAACTCTTCCCTCTTCCTCTTCCTCCACAACACTACCCACCTCTTCCTCCTCCACAACACTTCCCTCCTCTTCCTCCTCCACAACACTACCCTCCTCTTCCTCCTTCACAGCACTACCCTCCTCTTCCTCCTCCAGAACACTACCCTCCTCTTCCCCCTCCACAACACTACCCTCCTCTTGCTCCTCTACAACACTACTCTCCTCTTCCTCCTCTACATTAGTACCCTCCTCCTCCTCCTCTACATTACTACCCTCCTCTTCCTCCTCTACAACACTACCCTCCTCTTACTCCTCCACAACACTACCCTCCTCTTCCTCCTCCACAACACTACCCTCCTCTTCCTCCTCCACAAGACTACCCTCCTCTTCCTCCTCCACAGCACTACCCTCCTCTTCCTCCTCCACAGCACTACCCTCCTCTTCCTCCTCCACAGCACTACCCTCCTTCCTCCTCCACAACACTACCCTCCTCTTCCTCCTCCACAACACTACCCTCCTCCTCCTCCTTCTCCACGACACTACCCTCCTCTTCCTTCTCCATAACACTTCCCTCCTCTTTATCCTCCAGAACACTTTCCTCCTCTTCCTCCTCCACAACACTACCCTCCTCTTCCTTCTCCACAACACTACCCTCCTCTTCCTCCTCCACAATACTTCCCTCCTCTTCCTCTTCCACGACACTACCCTCCTCCTCCTCCTCCACCACAACACTATCCTCCTCTTCTTCCTCCACAACACTACCCTCTTCCTCCTCCTCCTCCACCACAACACTATCCTCCTCTTCTTCCTCCACAACACTACCCTCCTCCTCCTCCTCCTCCTCCACAACACTACCCTCCTCTTCCTCTTTCACAACACTACCCTCCTCTTTCTCCTCCACAACACTACCCTCCTCTTCCTCCTCTTCAAAACATCCCTACTCTTCCTCCTCCACAACACTACCCTCCTACTCCTCCTCCTCCTCCACTACACTACTCTCCTCCTCCTCCTCCACAACACTACCCTCCTCCTAATCCTCCTCCTCCACAACATTACCTTCCTCTTCCTCCTCCACAACACTACCCTCCTCTTCCTCCTTCACAGCACTACCCTCCTCTTCCTCCTCCAGAACACTACCCTCCTCTTCCCCCTCCACAACACTACCCTCCTCTTGCTCCTCTACAACACTACTCTCCTCTTCCTCCTCTACATTAGTACCCTCCTCCTCCTCCTCTACATTACTACCCTCCTCTTCCTCCTCTACAACACTACCCTCCTCTTACTCCTCCACAACACTACCCTCCTCTTCCTCCTCCACAACACTACCCTCCTCTTCCTCCTCCACAAGACTACCCTCCTCTTCCTCCTCCACAGCACTACCCTCCTCTTCCTCCTCCACAGCACTACCCTCCTCTTCCTCCTCCACAGCACTACCCTCCTTCCTCCTCCACAACACTACCCTCCTCTTCCTCCTCCACAACACTACCCTCCTCCTCCTCCTTCTCCACGACACTACCCTCCTCTTCCTTCTCCATAACACTTCCCTCCTCTTTATCCTCCAGAACACTTTCCTCCTCTTCCTCCTCCACAACACTACCCTCCTCTTCCTTCTCCACAACACTACCCTCCTCTTCCTCCTCCACAATACTTCCCTCCTCTTCCTCTTCCACGACACTACCCTCCTCCTCCTCCTCCACCACAACACTATCCTCCTCTTCTTCCTCCACAACACTACCCTCTTCCTCCTCCTCCTCCTCCACCACAACACTATCCTCCTCTTCTTCCTCCACAACACTACCCTCCTCCTCCTCCTCCTCCTCCACAACACTACCCTCCTCTTCCTCTTTCACAACACTACCCTCCTCTTTCTCCTCCACAACACTACCCTCCTCTTCCTCCTCTTCAAAACATCCCTACTCTTCCTCCTCCACAACACTACCCTCCTACTCCTCCTCCTCCTCCACTACACTACTCTCCTCCTCCTCCTCCACAACACTACCCTCCTCCTAATCCTCCTCC
The DNA here is from genome assembly GCF_040958095.1 of Procambarus clarkii. Classification (NCBI taxonomy): domain Eukaryota; kingdom Metazoa; phylum Arthropoda; class Malacostraca; order Decapoda; family Cambaridae; genus Procambarus; species Procambarus clarkii. The sequence continues at coordinate 6,369,743 of NW_027189128.1, read as the reverse complement.
TCCACAACATTACCTTCCTCTTCCTCCTCCACAACACTTCCCTTCTCCTCTTCCTCCACAACACTACCCTCTTCTTCCTGCTCCACAACACTACCCTCCTCTTCCTTCTCCACAAAACTACCCTCCTCTTCCTCCTCAACAACACTACCCTCCTCTTCCTTCTCCACAAAACTACCCTCCTCTTCCTCCTCCACAACACTACCCTCCTCCTCCTCCTCCACAACACTTCCCTCTTCTTCTTCCTCCACATCACTACACTCCTCTTCCTCCACAACACTACCCTACTCTTCCTCCTCCACAACACAACCCTACTCTTCCTCCTCTACAACACTACTCTCCTCTTCCTCCTCTACATTACTACCCTCCTCTTCCTCCTCTACAACACTACTCTCCTCTGTCTCCTCCACAACACTACTCTCCTCTTTCTCCTCCACAACACTACCCTCCTCCTCCTCCTCCACAACACTACCCTCCTCTTCCTCCTCCACAAAACTACCCTCCTCCTCTTCCTCCACAACACTACCCTCCTCTTCCTCCTCTACAACACTACTCTCCTCTTCCTCCTTTGCATTACTACCCTCCTCTTCCTCCTCTACAACACTACCCTCCTCTTCCTCCTCCAGAGCACTTCCCTCCACCTCCTCCACAACACTTCCCTTTTCCTCCTCCTCCACAACACTACCCTCTTCTTCCTCCTGCACAAAACTTCCCTCCTCCTCCTCCTCCTCCATAACACGACCTTCCTCTTCCTCCTCCACAACTCTTCCCTCTTCCTCTTCCTCCACAACACTACCCTCCTCTTCCTCCTCCACAACACCACCCTCCGCTTCCTCCTCCACAACACTACCCTCCTCTTCCTCCTCCACAGCACCACCCTCCGCTTCCTCCTCCACAACACTACCCTCCTCTTCCTCTGCCACAACACTTCCCTCCACCTCCTCCACAACACTTCCCTTTTCCTCCTCCTCCACAACACTACCCTCTTCTTCCTCCTGCACAAAACTTCCCTCCTCCTCCTCCTCCTCCATAACACGACCTTCCTCTTCCTCCTCCACAACTCTTCCCTCTTCCTCTTCCTCCACAACACTACCCACCTCTTCCTCCTCCACAACACTACCCTCCTCTTCCTCCTCCACAACACTACCCTCCTCTTCCTCCTTCACAGCACTACCCTCCTCTCCCTCCTCCAGAACACTACCCTCCTCTTCCCCGTCCACAACACTACCCTCCTCTTGCTCCTCTACAACACTACTCTCCTCTTCCTCCTCTACATTACTACCCTCCTCCTCCTCCTCTACATTACTACCCTCCTCTTCCTCCTCTACAACACTACCCTCCTCTTACTCCTCCACAACACTACCCTCCTCTTCCTCCTCCACAACACTACCCTCCTCTTCCTCCTCCACAACACTACCCTCCTCTTCCTCCTCCACAAGACTACCCTCCTCTTCCTCCTCCACAGCACTACCCTCCTCTTCCTCCTCCACAGTGTAACACGGGTTTGGGTTTCTCTCTCTTTACTTCCTTCTTTCTACTCCCTCTACCCGTATTCTTACTTATTATTCTCTACCAAGGGAATCCAAAACTTTTACCAAAGCCAACTCCACGCCACGTGGTCCTAAGACGATTGACCGACTTAGGATTCTACACCCAGTATGACGTGACCTAAGCTCTGATCAAAACCCTAGAGTCGCCTCTATGCTGCCACCACCAGACCAGCTCTACAGAGCAATGATCGAGGTCTGGATCGATCACGCTAATTAATCAACCTTGGGGCTTGATCCCCACTAGGAGTTTATAACCTCGGAAACTTGAGTGTGGAATTAATTAGATGGGGATGATGAATTCCGATCCGATGTTAGAATCGGCGCCCAATGCAACTCTGCCTCGTGTGGACCACGTGACCAGGACAAGTTTACACATAACCAAATGGAAACAATAAAATGCAAATTAATAACAAATTTAATTTATTAAAAGAAAACTAAAACAAAATCTAAATGTGTTCACTCCCTATCACTTTAACACTCCCTACTTGACCTGAATGGCAAATGAGAAGACTATTTCTATACATAACCATAGCAACTATACCTCTATGTTTCCCAGCTCTCGGTGTTGGGGCTGGTCTTGGGGAGAGGTAAGATGTTTTGACCTCTCCCAGCTGCTCGGCAGATCACACTGATCTCTCTCTTGTCTGGTCTACCCCAGACAGAGCATTGTATCCTTCCGCCTAGTCAGTCAAAGTTCTACCAAGTTACTAGCCAGGTTTAAGTTATAACAATTAACCTCTGTTGTACTTAATTGATCCAGACTGGTTGAATTATTTTACTGAATTAAATTACAAACATCTAACGGCAGAGCTGTTCCCGATCACAAAAATGGTTATTAAAACTTTGAGAAATATTAGACCTGTCAACCCCTGATGACCTATGACCGCCGGTCACTCCGCTTTAAAAGTTAGATCTGATTCGTGACGTCACTGATGGTGACTTAAACTCAATAATTAGAATACTCTTGATGTTGTACCCAGTACTATTATACAATACAATTTTAATGCAAAATGAATAAAGGCTAATTTTCTCTAAATTACTGAATACTATAGGATGATTCATTATACGCAGCTATGAACAAAGCGTTGGTTATTTCCACCGCGAATTCCCCTGGGGGTCAGGTCACCATGCGGCTCAGCTTCCCATTCTCTTTTGTCGATAAACCACTCTGGATAATTCTTACAACAGCCTAGTTTGTTACAACCCCCCCGCACAAGCACTTAGTAAACCTTGTTAATTTGTTAAAATTCACGAGGTTTAGTATCCAAACCCACAATTCAACTCATGCCACAAACAAAAGCTAACCTAACTAATAAAATTTGACAAATAATAGTCCAACATCATAATAAACATGTTCATGTTTCATAAATTTCTCAGCTGTCAACTGACAGCAATCCTCCAATATCAGGAAACATACATCCTACCCTTACTAACATAGCTAAATAACATGTCCCTACTCTACCATCAAAAACTAGCTATTAAACTCTCTTGGCTCTTCACTAGCCAAGTCCATGTGTCCTCTAGAGCCGGCCACACCGTGCTCAAACAAACATTAAAGTTATAAGTTCAGACTGAACTTTGTCATCCGGGAGCGTACTACGGAACTATCAAGTTCACATCCGTGTACTATCCACTCCCCATCAATGTCAACCTTGACATGTTAAGGAACACACCTAACGTTTATTACATGTATCTAAAAATATAAAAAAAATTCCTATACTATATCACAGGTTTCAGCTGACTGTACAGCCAAGTGTTCTCACTCACTAGAAGTGTCAATGTTTATATTGGTCCGCCTCTCCTGTGTTCAAACATTCTGAAAAAAATAGCACAACATAATTTTCCATAACCGTTTGTTCTGGGCTGAGACAATTACACAGGGGCTTCGATTTTGATTACTGACCAATTTATAGAGTAAAATTCATATATTATACCAGAATTATTATTTTAAATCTGTTTTTCAACATTTATAAAGTATTGATTCTAAATCTGTTTTTCAACATTTAAACAAAAGTGTCCAGATGTTCTTTACACAGATGTTCAGAGCCAACTTTGTTGTTTGTATCAATTGTTCATATTGAGTAAACGAAAAAAAAAATCGATGCTGCTGGATGCTGAATGTAGTCGCTGACGATGACGGTGTCGATCTTGCTTCTCCCCGTGTGTAGACATCAATACCTGGTCCTCTTGTACTCCCATCCGGTACTCTTGAATGACGACAGAGTGTAGTAGAGCGGAGTGCCAAGTGACAGCTGTAGAATACTGTTACTTCGGCCATTAATCTTGCTCTCGACAGTCCACACGCCTTCGTATCAATCACAGTTCACACGGTAGTCTTGATGTTAAACTTGTCGCAGATGACCACAGCAGAGCAGGACTGGATGTACCAACGGTGTCTCTTAGCAGGAGTGGTGTCAGAAGGTCGTAGAGGCGGGTTGCTTGTTTGCAGAACAGGTGAATCTCGTCTTCCATCATTGCTCACGTCATCTCAGGCGTTTCTTGATGTCACCAGGTTACTAGGCCGTAAACACCAACTGTGTATACCCTCGTACCGCCGACTTTAGGCCAAAGGAGACAATTTTGCGACCTTCTATTGGCGAGTCCCGGTACTCTGTAGGGAAACCGTACCTTCCACCTGTGACCGCCTTACTTCCGCTTTCTTGTTACTTCAGATGACGTAATCATTAATCTTCCGGCGAAACTCTTGAGTACTGCTACGTGCTTTCCATTTCTTGACCTCTCCTCCAACACTGCTGGAATGGCTGCAGTCTTGATGACGCAGCAGGTGGGTAGTGGTGATCTCGAGACAGCTACCCCGGCGTTGTATGGCACCTCCGGTGACTGCTATAATGTGGACAGCTCGCTGGCCCTGACAACCTCGTTAGTGACGTGAGGCGTCGGCCGGGTGACTCTTGGACAGTCACTCATCCCCAAAGTAACTGATGTATGGGTTACTGGGTCTGGTGGGGGGGAGGGCTTTGTGTAACGTGCCTCCCCCCTCGGTCTTTACAGACAAGGGTTCACGTGTGGCTGGAACAACTGGGTCGGTGTACCAATCAGACCTGGGAACAGACAGACACAACACAGCGGAAGCATAGATATACTCTGGGTTTGGTGGAGGTGGAACCCCAGAGCACGGTAAAAGTTGCTACCTGAGTTAAGTATAGACATAGTACATCTCATTGCCTTTACAGGAAAATCTAATGAATACTAAATTATACTAACCAAGGAAGTTACTTTACTGTACAGCGCGAGATCTCGTCACCATAGGGTGGCGAGACTGCACCTGACTACTGATGAGCGATGACAGAGGGTCATCCTCATCTTCTGACTCGTCGGTGAAGCCATGAGTCAGCACTGCTGAGTCAGGAACTAGACCCGCTGAAGGCAGTTCTAATTCTTCTCTAGCATGATAATGTTTCAATTTATTTACGTGAATTGTCCTTTCCACCTGGTCCTCGAACACTCCTTTTATAACAAGATTAACCGGCCCCGCCCTTTTAATTACTCTATATGGTCCTCGCCACCTCGGAGCTAGTTTCCTGCTCTGATTGGCGGGCGCAGCCTCATTCACTCTTAATACGAGGCTTCCTTCCGTCAACTCAAGAGGGCGCACTTTCTTGTCATAAAAATGAGCATACCGAGTCCGTGCCTTCTTGGACGCTTCAGCTGCAATATTCCATGCATTTCTCATTTTTCCAAGGACCTCTGAAGGATAGTCCTCCCCGTATGCAACATTATGTCTGTTAAGCAGACCTGACGGGAAATTGCATGAATTACCAGTAAACAAATGAAGTGGTTGGGTGTTAATTGATTGGTGGATGGCAGTATTCAAGGCGAACTGAACATAGGGTAGGTGTTCATCCCAGGTGTTTGCATCATGTTCAGCAAGGATTGCAAGCATATCCTTGACTGAACGATTAGTCCGTTCCGTCATTCCGTTTGCTTGTGGGTGGTAGGCCGTTGTAAAAGCCGAAGTTGTCTCTAAAATCTTACAAACTTCTCTAAATATATTCCCATTGAATTCTTGACCCCGGTCAGAGACTAAAACTTTAGGAGGTCCGAATACAGTAACGAACCTACGCAAGAACGCATCTGCAACCGTACGAGAATCCTTCTGAGGTAATGCAACTAGTGTAGTGTATCTAGACAGATGGTCAACTAGCACCAACACGTATCTGTTACCCGCATGACTGTGGTGTAAATCAATCAGATCGGCCCCCACACGATCTAACGGTTCACGAATTTCAGGAAATTCCTGAAGTGGGGCTTGTACCTTAAGGGTACCTTTCCTCCTCTGGCAACGAGGGCACGACTTCACGAAATTGATTACCTCAGAAAGTAATCCTGGAAAATAAAATAGAGACTTTGCTTTTAAGTGCGTTTTAAAGATCCCCGGATGCCCTGCAATTTTTGAAGCATGTGCAAGCTTTAACGCTGATGACCGCAACGCGTCCGGAATAACTAGCTGAAATACTGCCCTATCATTCTGGCTATTAACATAATACAGGACGCCCTGTTTCATCTCAAAATCATGAATAGGTAAATTCTTTTTCTTTTTGGGGTATTTTCCTCCCTCTAAATACTCAATAATCTCTTTCCATCTAGGCTCGTTCATCTGGTATTCTCTCATTTTATCTGATGGAATGGTTTCAATGTTTTCATTAATTTGAACTGCCGCTATATTTCTACTTAGCGTATCTGGCACAACATGTGCTGGACCAGGCTTGTACAAGATCTGGAATGAGTGGGCCGAAAGTTCGTGAGACCAGCGTGACATTCGTGGGCATTTTGTTCGCTTTTTAAATATGTGTGTTAACGCTCGATGGTCTGTGTAGATTACAAAATGCCGCTGAAATAGGTAAGGCTCGAAATACCTAACTGATTCTACTACTGCCAGTGCCTCCCGATCCGTAGCTGAATAACGAACTTCAGGTCCTTTGACCTTCCTACTGAAATAGGCTACTGGATGGGGTAAATTATCTGCGTCTCGCTGAATTAAGCACCCGCCAATAGCAATACCGCTGGCGTCAGTGTGCACTTCCCACTCTTTCTCAAAATCAGGAATAGCCAATACCGGTGTCGTGATTAGTTGGTCTTTCAGTTTGCGATAGGCCTCGTCATGTTCTGATTTCCACACAAACTTCGCATTTTTCTTTGTCAGATCAGTCAGGGGTGCTGAAATGCCAGCGAAACCTTCAATGTGACGACGAAAATATCCGGCCGCCCCCAAAAACCTACGCACGTCCTTTGCTGTCCTTGGAGTAGGCATGTCAGCAATGGCGCGGCAAGAATCTGGGTCAGGTCGGATACCGTCTGGGCACACCTGGAACCCCAGAAATTTGAATTTCTGAGCCGCCAAGGTGCACTTCTGAACATTCAGCCTGAAACCTGCCTGATCTAACAATTTCAAAGTCTCAGTCAAGTCCTGTAGGTGTTCCTCAAACGTCCTGGAATATATCACAACATCATCCAGGTACGCTAAAGAATGCCTACCCAGTACCGGACTAAGGATAAAGTTGATGGCCCTCTGAAACGACGAAGGCGCTGTCTTCAAACCAAACGGCATCCTACGGAATTGATAAGTGTGCCTACCATCCGAGAATGCTGTTTTTTCCCTATCCTGTTCTGCCACCGGAATCGCCCAATACGCCGATTTTGCGTCAAGAGTTGAGAAATACTTAGCAGCACCAAATTGATCTATTATCTCCTGTATTCGGGGCAACGGATACACATCACCCTTAGTTAGTTCGTTCACCTTCCGGTAGTCAACACAGAAACGATAACTACCGTCCGGTTTCCGAACTAGCACAACAGGAGAGAGCCATGGTGACGTACTAGGCTCTATTACGCCCTGTCTCAACATTTTCTGGCACTCCTCCCTGATAATGTTCTTTGCCTGTTCCGGCAACCTCCACTGTCTTGTGTACACAGGCAAATGGTCACCAGTTGGAATGGTGTGCTCGATCTTATCAAGGAGACCAATCTGGTCATCCTCTGTCGCAAACAATTTCGGGAATTTTCGTAAAACTCCTCTCAGTGCCTTCCTATCTGCCTGTGCAACATGTTGCAAATCAAGTGCTGAAATTAATTTTTCTACTTCCTCTACATTCTGTGCAACATTTCTCGTTTCGTATTGTACTTTGGATGGTGTTTTAGTGTTCAACATATTCAGTGCACTACATTGTGCAGTGACGGCTGGCGTCTCAGCTGACTCATGGTGAAAGATTTCTGTGTCCTCCACCATGGTTCCCTGAGATACCCTATCACCTGCCCTGAAGCGAAAAGTCTTATGTGAAAGATTGACAACTGGAATGAGTGCACCTTTATCGAGCACTACAACTAAGTGATGAGGAATTAATAAACTATCACATCTCCCAGCCACCTGAAGGGTGGTACCTGGTTGTATGTGACGTCCCACGGCTACTTTAATAAATTTAACAGAATGTGGTGGGCAACTCTGTTTGGTCAATGCATGCAATGCGCATGACCTCTTAATTGTGTCTGGAAGAGACTTAAAAATCAATTTTGGATAGTGCGCATTATATTTCAGCTTCCTCTTAATTGAAGCTACAACTGGGGGATGGTCGATCATCTCCACTGGGTAGGAAGTCTGTCCCAACTGCAACCTGCAGTTCCTAGCCCCTTTTTGAGCAGACAAGGAATAATCAAATCGCGACAGAAAATCAGTTCCCATTAAGATGTGACCAGGAAAATCAAGGTTCTCTACGATCGTACATGTGTGAGGCTGCAATTCCCCATCAATCTCAAAATTAACTGTACCTTGACCTACGATCTCAATCTTTTCCCCATTGACCGCTGTTAATGTCTTTGCGCAACGTTGAAGACGTGCATACTTAAAATTGCTGAAGGCTGACTTTTTAATTACCGTTGCCTGGCTTCCTGTATCAACAAAAGCTGTCAATCTCACACCTTCCACTTTCACCTCAAAAGTAGGCCTGCCATCACTAGGAGCCTGCTTTCATGCTTTCGTAGGAGTGACTTCGCAATCCCTCTGTATATGCCCGCGCTTCCAGCAGGAGTAACACCTCCGCGGATCTCTGTTGGTACCCCGCGCAGGGTGGCTCGAACTTGCAGCTGAGGGCTGCTTCCCGCCTGATGAACCCGCGCCACAGTTCCTCGGCTTAGCTCCCTCGCCTTTACTTAACGCCTCTACGTATGGCGACAACTGAGTGCCCGGCGTCTCCGTGCGCATCTGCCTGTCTAAGGCTGTGGCGGCCTGGGGTTGGGGTTGAGGTATGGTGTGGGTGGCCTGGGGTTGGGGTGTGGATTGAGGTTGGGGTTGAGGTATGGTGTGGGTGACCTCAGGCTGGGGTGTGGATTGAGGTTGGGGTGGGTATGGGGTGGCCTGGGGCTGGAATGGGTATGGGTATGGGTATGGGGTGGCCTGGGGTTGGAATGGGTATGGGTATGGGGTGGCCTGGGGTTGGTATGGGTATGGGGTGGCCTGGGGTTGGTATGGGTATGGGGTGGCCTGGGGTTGGAATGGGTATGGAGTGGCCTGGGGTTGGGGGAAGGGTTGGTATGGGAACTGAGGATGGGGTTGGTATGGGAATTGAGGATGGGGTTGGTATGGGAATTGAGGATGGGGTTGGGGTTGTTGTAGTGACGGATGAGGTGTACCTAGGTGGTCCCCAGTGGTGTCGGAAGAGGTGCTGTCCTCTACACTTCCACTTCCACTCCCACTGGTCCCCACTGACTGGTCATTATCTGGGTTAAACATTTTCTGAGGTTTCTGGTGTGCCACGTCTCTTCTAAACTACCCTTTAGTGCACCCTCGACCCGGACTCACTACAACCGTAACCTTATACAATAAAAAAAAAATCACAACTCTTTTCCAAGAAACAACTACTAAATTCCCAAAGTAGGAAATACACCGATTTATCGAGAGAATCGCTGAAGTGAATCCAATGAATGAGTGTCTGCCCCGCACTCGTGTCTGACCGTGAAATATCCCGCAGTTCTATTGCTGAAACCTAAGTCCTTTACGTTAAAAAAAATTAAAGAATCTAATTTATATAAAACAATTTAAATGATAACGCCACTAACGCGCAGCACTCGTGATGGATTAATAAAGAATATTTACTGTACTCGAATACTAAACGCACTTGAAGTGAGCAGCGTGGCCACTGATGACTGATGGAGCGGGACCAGCTGCGCTGGAAAAAAAACTAAGTCCCGCGCTTTTTCGCTTAAACGCTGAAAAATCAAAATTTTTGTTCTGAAGGAAAATAACTAGTTTTACGTTAATAAACCGCTCTAGCGATTAATATAGACACCCAGGACCTATAAATGCTTACTAAAAAAATTGAATTTTTATCAAAAACTGCGTTTTTACTCAATTGCTGGACTCTGCCAATTTTTCTGACTCCGAGGGAAAAATATTCTATCACCCCAAATATCACAAAACTCCTTTAATTCACAAAAATTTGGGTTTCTCGTTCCCAGATATAAATACGTTATTATTCACTACCGACGTTGTATGCAGAACAATACTGACACTTCGGGCGGTTTCAACACTCACTAATTCGATTTTTCGTCAAAATCCGAGATTTTCACCTCAAATGGACTCTGACAAAATTACAACACGATTTTCTCGAAAAATAACTAAATTCGGCAAAAATATAATTATCACTGTTTAATGCTTACGGACAGAATTACGTCCCTTGCGCGCACTAGAGAGTAATACTGACCCTAGGATATACACGAAACCTGAAAATTAGAATTTTCGCCAAAAAATCAGATTCTAGCCCAAGCTGGACTTAGAAAATTTTCCACCTACGTTTCTACTGAAAACAGAGTTCTAAGTCTAAAACACAATTCTACCGTCTTACTGGTAAAAACTAGAAAATATCACACGCATCGACTGGGGAATCCTAATGACGCCCAGATCATACACGTGACCCACGAATACAAATTAATTACAGTTAACGACTTTCCGACATCGACTTAGCCGAAAACTTATCCCAAAATATTTAGAAATATACCACGGACTCTATTAAGCATTTACACGCAACTTACTATCCCTTAAACTCCTTCACTTATCTATCGTGACCCACATATAGCCCTAAGTCCAGAGGATTAACTACACTCTAGCAACAACGCCTCTGACTTAGACTAATACAACAGGGAATAGCAAACTTAACGTACGCACTTAGCCTAATATGCAAGAAAATGCTAAACACTTTGATAAAAAAAATTTTTAACCGGGGATTGAATGTAAGGGAAAAAAAATTAATCTCTAGAACAATGAAAATAAACGGAAATTACTTTATAAATTGAAGTATACTTAATTAAAAAATGCACTCGACTTAATCCTATAATTGTTCCTACCGGCTCGCCGTACCACACCTAGCCTAGGGGCCACACCCTCTAGGTTCCAACAGAGCGACACGCAGCTTTCAGCAACAATTATGACTAGGGACGACTCAACCTCCACTAAGTGTGCGATCACTTAGTTGTTGAATCGCTGCTAGGTAGGTTACTAGTCCGTCCCCCGGAGGCCGCAACGCCCTTCACGGATTACGTTTTTCCTAGCGTTTTGGGTCGTCTAATAACGCCCTCGGACTATCTACTGGCGTCCCACAGATATATCCGCCCCCGACAGCCCTCAAGGAACTGCTGTTGAGAGTATGGCGGCTCCCAACACCTCTGAATTAATTGCAATGGGTCGAGTATGGTACCCAGTCCAATCAACTCGGAGCGGTCTCCTTTTCAATAAATCTAATTTTAACAGCCTAATCTTACTAACTAACCTTAATCATATCAGCCCGCATGACCCAAGATTCGCCAATCCCCACTCAAACGCACTTGTGGGGCGCACTGCTAATCCTGGCCCGCGGCTGTCTCCTTAGCATCCGCGCACGTGTTCGAACGGCTAGACGCGTGAGCCTTTCAACAATTTCAAACAAAATTGTTGAAACCACCGCTGTGCACCATTGTAACACGGGTTTGGGTTTCTCTCTCTTTACTTCCTTCTTTCTACTCCCTCTACCCGTATTCTTACTTATTATTCTCTACCAAGGGAATCCAAAACTTTTACCAAAGCCAACTCCACGCCACGTGGTCCTAAGACGATTGACCGACTTAGGATTCTACACCCAGTATGACGTGACCTAAGCTCTGATCAAAACCCTAGAGTCGCCTCTATGCTGCCACCACCAGACCAGCTCTACAGAGCAATGATCGAGGTCTGGATCGATCACGCTAATTAATCAACCTTGGGGCTTGATCCCCACTAGTAGTTTATAACCTCGGAAACTTGAGTGTGGAATTAATTAGATGGGGATGATGAATTCCGATCCGATGTTAGAATCGGCGCCCAATGCAACTCTGCCTCGTGTGGACCACGTGACCAGGACAAGTTTACACATAACCAAATGGAAACAATAAAATGCAAATTAATAACAAATTTAATTTATTAAAAGAAAACTAAAACAAAATCTAAATGTGTTCACTCCCTATCACTTTAACACTCCCTACTTGACCTGAATGGCAAATGAGAAGACTATTTCTATACATAACCATAGCAACTATACCTCTATGTTTCCCAGCTCTCGGTGTTGGGGCTGGTCATGGGGAGAGGTAAGATGTTTTGACCTCTCCCAGCTGCTCGGCAGATCACACTGATCTCTCTCTTGTCTGGTCTACCCCAGACAGAGCATTGTATCCTTCCGCCTAGTCAGTCAAAGTTCTACCAAGTTACTAGCCAGGTTTAAGTTATAACAATTAACCTCTGTTGTACTTAATTGATCCAGACTGGTTGAATTATTTTACTGAATTAAATTACAAACATCTAACGGCAGAGCTGTTCCCGATCACAAAAATGGTTATTAAAACTTTGAGAAATATTAGACCTGTCAACCCCTGATGACCTATGACCGCCGGTCACTCCGCTTTAAAAGTTAGATCTGATTCGTGACGTCACTGATGGTGACTTAAACTCAATAATTAGAATACTCTTGATGTTGTACCCAGTACTATTATACAATACAATTTTAATGCAAAATGAATAAAGGCTAATTTTCTTTAAATTACTGAATACTATAGGATGATTCATTATACGCAGCTATGAACAAAGCGTTGGTTATTTCCACCGCGAATTCCCCTGGGGGTCAGGTCACCATGCGGCTCAGCTTCCCATTCTCTTTTGTCGATAAACCACTCTGGATAATTCTTACAACAGCCTAGTTTGTTACAACAGCACTACCCTCCTTTTCCTCCTCCACGACACTACCCTCCTTCCTCCTCCACGACACTACCCTCCTCTTCCTCATCCACAACTCTACCCTCCTCTTCCTCCTCCACAGCACTACCCTCCTCTTCCTCTTCAAAAAAACTATCCTCCTCTTACTCCTCCACAAGGCTACCCTCCTCTTCCTCCTCCACAAGACTACCCTCCTCTTCCTCCTCCACAACACTACCCTCCTCCACAACACTACCCTCCTCTTCCTCCTCCACAAAACTACCCTTCTCTTCCTCCTCCACAACACTACCCTCCTCTTCCTCCTCCACAACACTTCCCTCCTCCTCCTCCTCCACAACACTACCCTCCTCCTCCTCCAATACAACACTACCTTCCTCTTCCACATCAACAACACTTCCCTCCTCCTCTTCCTCCACAACACTACGCTCCTCTTCCTCCTCCACAACACTACCCTCCTCTTTAACTTCCACAACACTACCCTCCACTTCCTCTTCCACAACACTTTCCTCCACCTCCTCCACAACACTTCCCATTTCCTCCTCCTCCACAACACTACCCTCTTCTTCCTCCTGCACAAAACTTCCCTCCTCCTCCTCCTCCTCCTCCATAACACGACCTTCCTCTTCCTCCTCCACAACTCTTCCCTCTTCCTCTTCCTCCACAACACTACCCTCCTCTTCCTCCTCAACAACACCACCCTCCGCTTCCTCCTCCACAACACTACCCTCCTCTTTCTCCTCCACAACACCACCCTCCGCTTCCTCCTCCACAACACTACCCTCCTCTTCCTCTTCCACAACACTTCCCTCCAACTCCTCCACAACAGTTCCCTTTTCCTCCTCCTCCACAACACTACCCTCTTCTTCCTCCTGCACAAAACTTCCCTCCTCCTCCTCTTCCTCCATAACACGACCTTCCTCTTCCTCCTCCACAACTCTTCCCTCTTCCTCTTCCTCCACAACACTACCCACCTCTTCCTCCTCCACAACACTTCCCTCCTCTTCCTCCTCCACAACACTACCCTCCTCTTCCTCCTTCACAGCACTACCCTCCTCTTCCTCCTCCAGAACACTACCCTCCTCTTCCCCCTCCACAACACTACCCTCCTCTTGCTCCTCTACAACACTACTCTCCTCTTCCTCCTCTACATTAGTACCCTCCTCCTCCTCCTCTACATTACTACCCTCCTCTTCCTCCTCTACAACACTACCCTCCTCTTACTCCTCCACAACACTACCCTCCTCTTCCTCCTCCACAACACTACCCTCCTCTTCCTCCTCCACAAGACTACCCTCCTCTTCCTCCTCCACAGCACTACCCTCCTCTTCCTCCTCCACAGCACTACCCTCCTCTTCCTCCTCCACAGCACTACCCTCCTTCCTCCTCCACAACACTACCCTCCTCTTCCTCCTCCACAACACTACCCTCCTCCTCCTCCTTCTCCACGACACTACCCTCCTCTTCCTTCTCCATAACACTTCCCTCCTCTTTATCCTCCAGAACACTTTCCTCCTCTTCCTCCTCCACAACACTACCCTCCTCTTCCTTCTCCACAACACTACCCTCCTCTTCCTCCTCCACAATACTTCCCTCCTCTTCCTCTTCCACGACACTACCCTCCTCCTCCTCCTCCACCACAACACTATCCTCCTCTTCTTCCTCCACAACACTACCCTCTTCCTCCTCCTCCTCCACCACAACACTATCCTCCTCTTCTTCCTCCACAACACTACCCTCCTCCTCCTCCTCCTCCTCCACAACACTACCCTCCTCTTCCTCTTTCACAACACTACCCTCCTCTTTCTCCTCCACAACACTACCCTCCTCTTCCTCCTCTTCAAAACATCCCTACTCTTCCTCCTCCACAACACTACCCTCCTACTCCTCCTCCTCCTCCACTACACTACTCTCCTCCTCCTCCTCCACAACACTACCCTCCTCCTAATCCTCCTCCTCCACAACATTACCTTCCTCTTCCTCCTCCACAACACTACCCTCCTCTTCCTCCTTCACAGCACTACCCTCCTCTTCCTCCTCCAGAACACTACCCTCCTCTTCCCCCTCCACAACACTACCCTCCTCTTGCTCCTCTACAACACTACTCTCCTCTTCCTCCTCTACATTAGTACCCTCCTCCTCCTCCTCTACATTACTACCCTCCTCTTCCTCCTCTACAACACTACCCTCCTCTTACTCCTCCACAACACTACCCTCCTCTTCCTCCTCCACAACACTACCCTCCTCTTCCTCCTCCACAAGACTACCCTCCTCTTCCTCCTCCACAGCACTACCCTCCTCTTCCTCCTCCACAGCACTACCCTCCTCTTCCTCCTCCACAGCACTACCCTCCTTCCTCCTCCACAACACTACCCTCCTCTTCCTCCTCCACAACACTACCCTCCTCCTCCTCCTTCTCCACGACACTACCCTCCTCTTCCTTCTCCATAACACTTCCCTCCTCTTTATCCTCCAGAACACTTTCCTCCTCTTCCTCCTCCACAACACTACCCTCCTCTTCCTTCTCCACAACACTACCCTCCTCTTCCTCCTCCACAATACTTCCCTCCTCTTCCTCTTCCACGACACTACCCTCCTCCTCCTCCTCCACCACAACACTATCCTCCTCTTCTTCCTCCACAACACTACCCTCTTCCTCCTCCTCCTCCTCCACCACAACACTATCCTCCTCTTCTTCCTCCACAACACTACCCTCCTCCTCCTCCTCCTCCTCCACAACACTACCCTCCTCTTCCTCTTTCACAACACTACCCTCCTCTTTCTCCTCCACAACACTACCCTCCTCTTCCTCCTCTTCAAAACATCCCTACTCTTCCTCCTCCACAACACTACCCTCCTACTCCTCCTCCTCCTCCACTACACTACTCTCCTCCTCCTCCTCCACAACACTACCCTCCTCCTAATCCTCCTCCTCCACAACATTACCTTCCTCTTCCTCCTCCACAACACTTCCCTTCTCCTCTTCCTCCACAACACTACCCTCTTCTTCCTGCTCCACAACACTACCCTCCTCTTCCTTCTCCACAAAACTACCCTCCTCTTCCTCCTCAACAACACTACCCTCCTCTTCCTTCTCCACAAAACTACCCTCCTCTTCCTCCTCCACAACACTACCCTCCTCCTCCTCCTCCACAACACTTCCCTCTTCTTCTTCCTCCACATCACTACACTCCTCTTCCTCCACAACACTACCCTACTCTTCCTCCTCCACAACACAACCCTACTCTTCCTCCTCTACAACACTACTCTCCTCTTCCTCCTCTACATTACTACCCTCCTCTTCCTCCTCTACAACACTACTCTCCTCTGTC
This sequence comes from Procambarus clarkii, assembly GCF_040958095.1. Taxonomy (NCBI): domain Eukaryota; kingdom Metazoa; phylum Arthropoda; class Malacostraca; order Decapoda; family Cambaridae; genus Procambarus; species Procambarus clarkii. Next base: position 6,353,640 of record NW_027189128.1, on the reverse strand, counting down.
TCCTCCACAACACTACTCTCCTCTTTCTCCTCCACAACACTACCCTCCTCCTCCTCCTCCACAACACTACCCTCCTCTTCCTCCTCCACAAAACTACCCTCCTCCTCTTCCTCCACAACACTACCCTCCTCTTCCTCCTCTACAACACTACTCTCCTCTTCCTCCTTTGCATTACTACCCTCCTCTTCCTCCTCTACAACACTACCCTCCTCTTCCTCCTCCAGAGCACTTCCCTCCACCTCCTCCACAACACTTCCCTTTTCCTCCTCCTCCACAACACTACCCTCTTCTTCCTCCTGCACAAAACTTCCCTCCTCCTCCTCCTCCTCCATAACACGACCTTCCTCTTCCTCCTCCACAACTCTTCCCTCTTCCTCTTCCTCCACAACACTACCCTCCTCTTCCTCCTCCACAACACCACCCTCCGCTTCCTCCTCCACAACACTACCCTCCTCTTCCTCCTCCACAGCACCACCCTCCGCTTCCTCCTCCACAACACTACCCTCCTCTTCCTCTGCCACAACACTTCCCTCCACCTCCTCCACAACACTTCCCTTTTCCTCCTCCTCCACAACACTACCCTCTTCTTCCTCCTGCACAAAACTTCCCTCCTCCTCCTCCTCCTCCATAACACGACCTTCCTCTTCCTCCTCCACAACTCTTCCCTCTTCCTCTTCCTCCACAACACTACCCACCTCTTCCTCCTCCACAACACTACCCTCCTCTTCCTCCTCCACAACACTACCCTCCTCTTCCTCCTTCACAGCACTACCCTCCTCTCCCTCCTCCAGAACACTACCCTCCTCTTCCCCGTCCACAACACTACCCTCCTCTTGCTCCTCTACAACACTACTCTCCTCTTCCTCCTCTACATTACTACCCTCCTCCTCCTCCTCTACATTACTACCCTCCTCTTCCTCCTCTACAACACTACCCTCCTCTTACTCCTCCACAACACTACCCTCCTCTTCCTCCTCCACAACACTACCCTCCTCTTCCTCCTCCACAACACTACCCTCCTCTTCCTCCTCCACAAGACTACCCTCCTCTTCCTCCTCCACAGCACTACCCTCCTCTTCCTCCTCCACAGTGTAACACGGGTTTGGGTTTCTCTCTCTTTACTTCCTTCTTTCTACTCCCTCTACCCGTATTCTTACTTATTATTCTCTACCAAGGGAATCCAAAACTTTTACCAAAGCCAACTCCACGCCACGTGGTCCTAAGACGATTGACCGACTTAGGATTCTACACCCAGTATGACGTGACCTAAGCTCTGATCAAAACCCTAGAGTCGCCTCTATGCTGCCACCACCAGACCAGCTCTACAGAGCAATGATCGAGGTCTGGATCGATCACGCTAATTAATCAACCTTGGGGCTTGATCCCCACTAGGAGTTTATAACCTCGGAAACTTGAGTGTGGAATTAATTAGATGGGGATGATGAATTCCGATCCGATGTTAGAATCGGCGCCCAATGCAACTCTGCCTCGTGTGGACCACGTGACCAGGACAAGTTTACACATAACCAAATGGAAACAATAAAATGCAAATTAATAACAAATTTAATTTATTAAAAGAAAACTAAAACAAAATCTAAATGTGTTCACTCCCTATCACTTTAACACTCCCTACTTGACCTGAATGGCAAATGAGAAGACTATTTCTATACATAACCATAGCAACTATACCTCTATGTTTCCCAGCTCTCGGTGTTGGGGCTGGTCTTGGGGAGAGGTAAGATGTTTTGACCTCTCCCAGCTGCTCGGCAGATCACACTGATCTCTCTCTTGTCTGGTCTACCCCAGACAGAGCATTGTATCCTTCCGCCTAGTCAGTCAAAGTTCTACCAAGTTACTAGCCAGGTTTAAGTTATAACAATTAACCTCTGTTGTACTTAATTGATCCAGACTGGTTGAATTATTTTACTGAATTAAATTACAAACATCTAACGGCAGAGCTGTTCCCGATCACAAAAATGGTTATTAAAACTTTGAGAAATATTAGACCTGTCAACCCCTGATGACCTATGACCGCCGGTCACTCCGCTTTAAAAGTTAGATCTGATTCGTGACGTCACTGATGGTGACTTAAACTCAATAATTAGAATACTCTTGATGTTGTACCCAGTACTATTATACAATACAATTTTAATGCAAAATGAATAAAGGCTAATTTTCTCTAAATTACTGAATACTATAGGATGATTCATTATACGCAGCTATGAACAAAGCGTTGGTTATTTCCACCGCGAATTCCCCTGGGGGTCAGGTCACCATGCGGCTCAGCTTCCCATTCTCTTTTGTCGATAAACCACTCTGGATAATTCTTACAACAGCCTAGTTTGTTACAACCCCCCCGCACAAGCACTTAGTAAACCTTGTTAATTTGTTAAAATTCACGAGGTTTAGTATCCAAACCCACAATTCAACTCATGCCACAAACAAAAGCTAACCTAACTAATAAAATTTGACAAATAATAGTCCAACATCATAATAAACATGTTCATGTTTCATAAATTTCTCAGCTGTCAACTGACAGCAATCCTCCAATATCAGGAAACATACATCCTACCCTTACTAACATAGCTAAATAACATGTCCCTACTCTACCATCAAAAACTAGCTATTAAACTCTCTTGGCTCTTCACTAGCCAAGTCCATGTGTCCTCTAGAGCCGGCCACACCGTGCTCAAACAAACATTAAAGTTATAAGTTCAGACTGAACTTTGTCATCCGGGAGCGTACTACGGAACTATCAAGTTCACATCCGTGTACTATCCACTCCCCATCAATGTCAACCTTGACATGTTAAGGAACACACCTAACGTTTATTACATGTATCTAAAAATATAAAAAAAATTCCTATACTATATCACAGGTTTCAGCTGACTGTACAGCCAAGTGTTCTCACTCACTAGAAGTGTCAATGTTTATATTGGTCCGCCTCTCCTGTGTTCAAACATTCTGAAAAAAATAGCACAACATAATTTTCCATAACCGTTTGTTCTGGGCTGAGACAATTACACAGGGGCTTCGATTTTGATTACTGACCAATTTATAGAGTAAAATTCATATATTATACCAGAATTATTATTTTAAATCTGTTTTTCAACATTTATAAAGTATTGATTCTAAAATCTGTTTTTCAACATTTAAACAAAAGTGTCCAGATGTTCTTTACACAGATGTTCAGAGCCAACTTTGTTGTTTGTATCAATTGTTCATATTGAGTAAACGAAAAAAAAAATCGATGCTGCTGGATGCTGAATGTAGTCGCTGACGATGACGGTGTCGATCTTGCTTCTCCCCGTGTGTAGACATCAATACCTGGTCCTCTTGTACTCCCATCCGGTACTCTTGAATGACGACAGAGTGTAGTAGAGCGGAGTGCCAAGTGACAGCTGTAGAATACTGTTACTTCGGCCATTAATCTTGCTCTCGACAGTCCACACGCCTTCGTATCAATCACAGTTCACACGGTAGTCTTGATGTTAAACTTGTCGCAGATGACCACAGCAGAGCAGGACTGGATGTACCAACGGTGTCTCTTAGCAGGAGTGGTGTCAGAAGGTCGTAGAGGCGGGTTGCTTGTTTGCAGAACAGGTGAATCTCGTCTTCCATCATTGCTCACGTCATCTCAGGCGTTTCTTGATGTCACCAGGTTACTAGGCCGTAAACACCAACTGTGTATACCCTCGTACCGCCGACTTTAGGCCAAAGGAGACAATTTTGCGACCTTCTATTGGCGAGTCCCGGTACTCTGTAGGGAAACCGTACCTTCCACCTGTGACCGCCTTACTTCCGCTTTCTTGTTACTTCAGATGACGTAATCATTAATCTTCCGGCGAAACTCTTGAGTACTGCTACGTGCTTTCCATTTCTTGACCTCTCCTCCAACACTGCTGGAATGGCTGCAGTCTTGATGACGCAGCAGGTGGGTAGTGGTGATCTCGAGACAGCTACCCCGGCGTTGTATGGCACCTCCGGTGACTGCTATAATGTGGACAGCTCGCTGGCCCTGACAACCTCGTTAGTGACGTGAGGCGTCGGCCGGGTGACTCTTGGACAGTCACTCATCCCCAAAGTAACTGATGTATGGGTTACTGGGTCTGGTGGGGGGGAGGGCTTTGTGTAACGTGCCTCCCCCCTCGGTCTTTACAGACAAGGGTTCACGTGTGGCTGGAACAACTGGGTCGGTGTACCAATCAGACCTGGGAACAGACAGACACAACACAGCGGAAGCATAGATATACTCTGGGTTTGGTGGAGGTGGAACCCCAGAGCACGGTAAAAGTTGCTACCTGAGTTAAGTATAGACATAGTACATCTCATTGCCTTTACAGGAAAATCTAATGAATACTAAATTATACTAACCAAGGAAGTTACTTTACTGTACAGCGCGAGATCTCGTCACCATAGGGTGGCGAGACTGCACCTGACTACTGATGAGCGATGACAGAGGGTCATCCTCATCTTCTGACTCGTCGGTGAAGCCATGAGTCAGCACTGCTGAGTCAGGAACTAGACCCGCTGAAGGCAGTTCTAATTCTTCTCTAGCATGATAATGTTTCAATTTATTTACGTGAATTGTCCTTTCCACCTGGTCCTCGAACACTCCTTTTATAACAAGATTAACCGGCCCCGCCCTTTTAATTACTCTATATGGTCCTCGCCACCTCGGAGCTAGTTTCCTGCTCTGATTGGCGGGCGCAGCCTCATTCACTCTTAATACGAGGCTTCCTTCCGTCAACTCAAGAGGGCGCACTTTCTTGTCATAAAAATGAGCATACCGAGTCCGTGCCTTCTTGGACGCTTCAGCTGCAATATTCCATGCATTTCTCATTTTTCCAAGGACCTCTGAAGGATAGTCCTCCCCGTATGCAACATTATGTCTGTTAAGCAGACCTGACGGGAAATTGCATGAATTACCAGTAAACAAATGAAGTGGTTGGGTGTTAATTGATTGGTGGATGGCAGTATTCAAGGCGAACTGAACATAGGGTAGGTGTTCATCCCAGGTGTTTGCATCATGTTCAGCAAGGATTGCAAGCATATCCTTGACTGAACGATTAGTCCGTTCCGTCATTCCGTTTGCTTGTGGGTGGTAGGCCGTTGTAAAAGCCGAAGTTGTCTCTAAAATCTTACAAACTTCTCTAAATATATTCCCATTGAATTCTTGACCCCGGTCAGAGACTAAAACTTTAGGAGGTCCGAATACAGTAACGAACCTACGCAAGAACGCATCTGCAACCGTACGAGAATCCTTCTGAGGTAATGCAACTAGTGTAGTGTATCTAGACAGATGGTCAACTAGCACCAACACGTATCTGTTACCCGCATGACTGTGGTGTAAATCAATCAGATCGGCCCCCACACGATCTAACGGTTCACGAATTTCAGGAAATTCCTGAAGTGGGGCTTGTACCTTAAGGGTACCTTTCCTCCTCTGGCAACGAGGGCACGACTTCACGAAATTGATTACCTCAGAAAGTAATCCTGGAAAATAAAATAGAGACTTTGCTTTTAAGTGCGTTTTAAAGATCCCCGGATGCCCTGCAATTTTTGAAGCATGTGCAAGCTTTAACGCTGATGACCGCAACGCGTCCGGAATAACTAGCTGAAATACTGCCCTATCATTCTGGCTATTAACATAATACAGGACGCCCTGTTTCATCTCAAAATCATGAATAGGTAAATTCTTTTTCTTTTTGGGGTATTTTCCTCCCTCTAAATACTCAATAATCTCTTTCCATCTAGGCTCGTTCATCTGGTATTCTCTCATTTTATCTGATGGAATGGTTTCAATGTTTTCATTAATTTGAACTGCCGCTATATTTCTACTTAGCGTATCTGGCACAACATGTGCTGGACCAGGCTTGTACAAGATCTGGAATGAGTGGGCCGAAAGTTCGTGAGACCAGCGTGACATTCGTGGGCATTTTGTTCGCTTTTTAAATATGTGTGTTAACGCTCGATGGTCTGTGTAGATTACAAAATGCCGCTGAAATAGGTAAGGCTCGAAATACCTAACTGATTCTACTACTGCCAGTGCCTCCCGATCCGTAGCTGAATAACGAACTTCAGGTCCTTTGACCTTCCTACTGAAATAGGCTACTGGATGGGGTAAATTATCTGCGTCTCGCTGAATTAAGCACCCGCCAATAGCAATACCGCTGGCGTCAGTGTGCACTTCCCACTCTTTCTCAAAATCAGGAATAGCCAATACCGGTGTCGTGATTAGTTGGTCTTTCAGTTTGCGATAGGCCTCGTCATGTTCTGATTTCCACACAAACTTCGCATTTTTCTTTGTCAGATCAGTCAGGGGTGCTGAAATGCCAGCGAAACCTTCAATGTGACGACGAAAATATCCGGCCGCCCCCAAAAACCTACGCACGTCCTTTGCTGTCCTTGGAGTAGGCATGTCAGCAATGGCGCGGCAAGAATCTGGGTCAGGTCGGATACCGTCTGGGCACACCTGGAACCCCAGAAATTTGAATTTCTGAGCCGCCAAGGTGCACTTCTGAACATTCAGCCTGAAACCTGCCTGATCTAACAATTTCAAAGTCTCAGTCAAGTCCTGTAGGTGTTCCTCAAACGTCCTGGAATATATCACAACATCATCCAGGTACGCTAAAGAATGCCTACCCAGTACCGGACTAAGGATAAAGTTGATGGCCCTCTGAAACGACGAAGGCGCTGTCTTCAAACCAAACGGCATCCTACGGAATTGATAAGTGTGCCTACCATCCGAGAATGCTGTTTTTTCCCTATCCTGTTCTGCCACCGGAATCGCCCAATACGCCGATTTTGCGTCAAGAGTTGAGAAATACTTAGCAGCACCAAATTGATCTATTATCTCCTGTATTCGGGGCAACGGATACACATCACCCTTAGTTAGTTCGTTCACCTTCCGGTAGTCAACACAGAAACGATAACTACCGTCCGGTTTCCGAACTAGCACAACAGGAGAGAGCCATGGTGACGTACTAGGCTCTATTACGCCCTGTCTCAACATTTTCTGGCACTCCTCCCTGATAATGTTCTTTGCCTGTTCCGGCAACCTCCACTGTCTTGTGTACACAGGCAAATGGTCACCAGTTGGAATGGTGTGCTCGATCTTATCAAGGAGACCAATCTGGTCATCCTCTGTCGCAAACAATTTCGGGAATTTTCGTAAAACTCCTCTCAGTGCCTTCCTATCTGCCTGTGCAACATGTTGCAAATCAAGTGCTGAAATTAATTTTTCTACTTCCTCTACATTCTGTGCAACATTTCTCGTTTCGTATTGTACTTTGGATGGTGTTTTAGTGTTCAACATATTCAGTGCACTACATTGTGCAGTGACGGCTGGCGTCTCAGCTGACTCATGGTGAAAGATTTCTGTGTCCTCCACCATGGTTCCCTGAGATACCCTATCACCTGCCCTGAAGCGAAAAGTCTTATGTGAAAGATTGACAACTGGAATGAGTGCACCTTTATCGAGCACTACAACTAAGTGATGAGGAATTAATAAACTATCACATCTCCCAGCCACCTGAAGGGTGGTACCTGGTTGTATGTGACGTCCCACGGCTACTTTAATAAATTTAACAGAATGTGGTGGGCAACTCTGTTTGGTCAATGCATGCAATGCGCATGACCTCTTAATTGTGTCTGGAAGAGACTTAAAAATCAATTTTGGATAGTGCGCATTATATTTCAGCTTCCTCTTAATTGAAGCTACAACTGGGGGATGGTCGATCATCTCCACTGGGTAGGAAGTCTGTCCCAACTGCAACCTGCAGTTCCTAGCCCCTTTTTGAGCAGACAAGGAATAATCAAATCGCGACAGAAAATCAGTTCCCATTAAGATGTGACCAGGAAAATCAAGGTTCTCTACGATCGTACATGTGTGAGGCTGCAATTCCCCATCAATCTCAAAATTAACTGTACCTTGACCTACGATCTCAATCTTTTCCCCATTGACCGCTGTTAATGTCTTTGCGCAACGTTGAAGACGTGCATACTTAAAATTGCTGAAGGCTGACTTTTTAATTACCGTTGCCTGGCTTCCTGTATCAACAAAAGCTGTCAATCTCACACCTTCCACTTTCACCTCAAAAGTAGGCCTGCCATCACTAGGAGCCTGCTTTCATGCTTTCGTAGGAGTGACTTCGCAATCCCTCTGTATATGCCCGCGCTTCCAGCAGGAGTAACACCTCCGCGGATCTCTGTTGGTACCCCGCGCAGGGTGGCTCGAACTTGCAGCTGAGGGCTGCTTCCCGCCTGATGAACCCGCGCCACAGTTCCTCGGCTTAGCTCCCTCGCCTTTACTTAACGCCTCTACGTATGGCGACAACTGAGTGCCCGGCGTCTCCGTGCGCATCTGCCTGTCTAAGGCTGTGGCGGCCTGGGGTTGGGGTTGAGGTATGGTGTGGGTGGCCTGGGGTTGGGGTGTGGATTGAGGTTGGGGTTGAGGTATGGTGTGGGTGACCTCAGGCTGGGGTGTGGATTGAGGTTGGGGTGGGTATGGGGTGGCCTGGGGCTGGAATGGGTATGGGTATGGGTATGGGGTGGCCTGGGGTTGGAATGGGTATGGGTATGGGGTGGCCTGGGGTTGGTATGGGTATGGGGTGGCCTGGGGTTGGTATGGGTATGGGGTGGCCTGGGGTTGGAATGGGTATGGAGTGGCCTGGGGTTGGGGGAAGGGTTGGTATGGGAACTGAGGATGGGGTTGGTATGGGAATTGAGGATGGGGTTGGTATGGGAATTGAGGATGGGGTTGGGGTTGTTGTAGTGACGGATGAGGTGTACCTAGGTGGTCCCCAGTGGTGTCGGAAGAGGTGCTGTCCTCTACACTTCCACTTCCACTCCCACTGGTCCCCACTGACTGGTCATTATCTGGGTTAAACATTTTCTGAGGTTTCTGGTGTGCCACGTCTCTTCTAAACTACCCTTTAGTGCACCCTCGACCCGGACTCACTACAACCGTAACCTTATACAATAAAAAAAAAATCACAACTCTTTTCCAAGAAACAACTACTAAATTCCCAAAGTAGGAAATACACCGATTTATCGAGAGAATCGCTGAAGTGAATCCAATGAATGAGTGTCTGCCCCGCACTCGTGTCTGACCGTGAAATATCCCGCAGTTCTATTGCTGAAACCTAAGTCCTTTACGTTAAAAAAAATTAAAGAATCTAATTTATATAAAACAATTTAAATGATAACGCCACTAACGCGCAGCACTCGTGATGGATTAATAAAGAATATTTACTGTACTCGAATACTAAACGCACTTGAAGTGAGCAGCGTGGCCACTGATGACTGATGGAGCGGGACCAGCTGCGCTGGAAAAAAAACTAAGTCCCGCGCTTTTTCGCTTAAACGCTGAAAAATCAAAATTTTTGTTCTGAAGGAAAATAACTAGTTTTACGTTAATAAACCGCTCTAGCGATTAATATAGACACCCAGGACCTATAAATGCTTACTAAAAAAATTGAATTTTTATCAAAAACTGCGTTTTTACTCAATTGCTGGACTCTGCCAATTTTTCTGACTCCGAGGGAAAAATATTCTATCACCCCAAATATCACAAAACTCCTTTAATTCACAAAAATTTGGGTTTCTCGTTCCCAGATATAAATACGTTATTATTCACTACCGACGTTGTATGCAGAACAATACTGACACTTCGGGCGGTTTCAACACTCACTAATTCGATTTTTCGTCAAAATCCGAGATTTTCACCTCAAATGGACTCTGACAAAATTACAACACGATTTTCTCGAAAAATAACTAAATTCGGCAAAAATATAATTATCACTGTTTAATGCTTACGGACAGAATTACGTCCCTTGCGCGCACTAGAGAGTAATACTGACCCTAGGATATACACGAAACCTGAAAATTAGAATTTTCGCCAAAAAATCAGATTCTAGCCCAAGCTGGACTTAGAAAATTTTCCACCTACGTTTCTACTGAAAACAGAGTTCTAAGTCTAAAACACAATTCTACCGTCTTACTGGTAAAAACTAGAAAATATCACACGCATCGACTGGGGAATCCTAATGACGCCCAGATCATACACGTGACCCACGAATACAAATTAATTACAGTTAACGACTTTCCGACATCGACTTAGCCGAAAACTTATCCCAAAATATTTAGAAATATACCACGGACTCTATTAAGCATTTACACGCAACTTACTATCCCTTAAACTCCTTCACTTATCTATCGTGACCCACATATAGCCCTAAGTCCAGAGGATTAACTACACTCTAGCAACAACGCCTCTGACTTAGACTAATACAACAGGGAATAGCAAACTTAACGTACGCACTTAGCCTAATATGCAAGAAAATGCTAAACACTTTGATAAAAAAAATTTTTAACCGGGGATTGAATGTAAGGGAAAAAAAATTAATCTCTAGAACAATGAAAATAAACGGAAATTACTTTATAAATTGAAGTATACTTAATTAAAAAATGCACTCGACTTAATCCTATAATTGTTCCTACCGGCTCGCCGTACCACACCTAGCCTAGGGGCCACACCCTCTAGGTTCCAACAGAGCGACACGCAGCTTTCAGCAACAATTATGACTAGGGACGACTCAACCTCCACTAAGTGTGCGATCACTTAGTTGTTGAATCGCTGCTAGGTAGGTTACTAGTCCGTCCCCCGGAGGCCGCAACGCCCTTCACGGATTACGTTTTTCCTAGCGTTTTGGGTCGTCTAATAACGCCCTCGGACTATCTACTGGCGTCCCACAGATATATCCGCCCCCGACAGCCCTCAAGGAACTGCTGTTGAGAGTATGGCGGCTCCCAACACCTCTGAATTAATTGCAATGGGTCGAGTATGGTACCCAGTCCAATCAACTCGGAGCGGTCTCCTTTTCAATAAATCTAATTTTAACAGCCTAATCTTACTAACTAACCTTAATCATATCAGCCCGCATGACCCAAGATTCGCCAATCCCCACTCAAACGCACTTGTGGGGCGCACTGCTAATCCTGGCCCGCGGCTGTCTCCTTAGCATCCGCGCACGTGTTCGAACGGCTAGACGCGTGAGCCTTTCAACAATTTCAAACAAAATTGTTGAAACCACCGCTGTGCACCATTGTAACACGGGTTTGGGTTTCTCTCTCTTTACTTCCTTCTTTCTACTCCCTCTACCCGTATTCTTACTTATTATTCTCTACCAAGGGAATCCAAAACTTTTACCAAAGCCAACTCCACGCCACGTGGTCCTAAGACGATTGACCGACTTAGGATTCTACACCCAGTATGACGTGACCTAAGCTCTGATCAAAACCCTAGAGTCGCCTCTATGCTGCCACCACCAGACCAGCTCTACAGAGCAATGATCGAGGTCTGGATCGATCACGCTAATTAATCAACCTTGGGGCTTGATCCCCACTAGTAGTTTATAACCTCGGAAACTTGAGTGTGGAATTAATTAGATGGGGATGATGAATTCCGATCCGATGTTAGAATCGGCGCCCAATGCAACTCTGCCTCGTGTGGACCACGTGACCAGGACAAGTTTACACATAACCAAATGGAAACAATAAAATGCAAATTAATAACAAATTTAATTTATTAAAAGAAAACTAAAACAAAATCTAAATGTGTTCACTCCCTATCACTTTAACACTCCCTACTTGACCTGAATGGCAAATGAGAAGACTATTTCTATACATAACCATAGCAACTATACCTCTATGTTTCCCAGCTCTCGGTGTTGGGGCTGGTCTTGGGGAGAGGTAAGATGTTTTGACCTCTCCCAGCTGCTCGGCAGATCACACTGATCTCTCTCTTGTCTGGTCTACCCCAGACAGAGCATTGTATCCTTCCGCCTAGTCAGTCAAAGTTCTACCAAGTTACTAGCCAGGTTTAAGTTATAACAATTAACCTCTGTTGTACTTAATTGATCCAGACTGGTTGAATTATTTTACTGAATTAAATTACAAACATCTAACGGCAGAGCTGTTCCCGATCACAAAAATGGTTATTAAAACTTTGAGAAATATTAGACCTGTCAACCCCTGATGACCTATGACCGCCGGTCACTCCGCTTTAAAAGTTAGATCTGATTCGTGACGTCACTGATGGTGACTTAAACTCAATAATTAGAATACTCTTGATGTTGTACCCAGTACTATTATACAATACAATTTTAATGCAAAATGAATAAAGGCTAATTTTCTCTAAATTACTGAATACTATAGGATGATTCATTATACGCAGCTATGAACAAAGCGTTGGTTATTTCCACCGCGAATTCCCCTGGGGGTCAGGTCACCATGCGGCTCAGCTTCCCATTCTCTTTTGTCGATAAACCACTCTGGATAATTCTTACAACAGCCTAGTTTGTTACAACAGCACTACCCTTCTTTTCCTCCTCCACGACACTACCCTCCTTCCTCCTCCACGACACTACCCTCCTCTTCCTCATCCACAACTCTACCCTCCTCTTCCTCCTCCACAGCACTACCCTCCTCTTCCTCTTCAAAAAAACTATCCTCCTCTTACTCCTCCACAAGGCTACCCTCCTCTTCCTCCTCCACAAGACTACCCTCCTCTTCCTCCTCCACAACACTACCCTCCTCTTCCTCCTCCACAACACTACCCTCCTCTTCCTCCTCCACAAAACTACCCTTCTCTTCCTCCTCCACAACACTACCCTCCTCTTCCTCCTCCACAACACTTCCCTCCTCCTCCTCCTCCACAACACTACCCTCCTCCTCCTCCTATACAACACTACCTTCCTCTTCCACATCAACAACACTTCCCTCCTCCTCTTCCTCCACAACACTACGCTCCTCTTCCTCCTCCACAACACTACCCTCCTCTTTAACTTCCACAACACTACCCTCCACTTCCTCTTCCACAACACTTTCCTCCACCTCCTCCACAACACTTCCCATTTCCTCCTCCTCCACAACACTACCCTCTTCTTCCTCCTGCACAAAACTTCCCTCCTCCTCCTCCTCCTCCTCCATAACACGACCTTCCTCTTCCTCCTCCACAACTCTTCCCTCTTCCTCTTCCTCCACAACACTACCCTCCTCTTCCTCCTCCACAACACCACCCTCCGCTTCCTCCTCCACAACACTACCCTCCTCTTTCTCCTCCACAACACCACCCTCCGCTTCCTCCTCCACAACACTACCCTCCTCTTCCTCTTCCACAACACTTCCCTCCAACTCCTCCACAACACTTCCCTTTTCCTCCTCCTCCACAACACTACCCTCTTCTTCCTCCTGCACAAAACTTCCCTCCTCCTCCTCTTCCTCCATAACACGACCTTCCTCTTCCTCCTCCACAACTCTTCCCTCTTCCTCTTCCTCCACAACACTACCCACCTCTTCCTCCTCCACAACACTTCCCTCCTCTTCCTCCTCCACAACACTACCCTCCTCTTCCTCCTTCACAGCACTACCCTCCTCTTCCTCCTCCAGAACACTACCCTCCTCTTCCCCCTCCACAACACTACCCTCCTCTTGCTCCTCTACAACACTACTCTCCTCTTCCTCCTCTACATTAGTACCCTCCTCCTCCTCCTCTACATTACTACCCTCCTCTTCCTCCTCTACAACACTACCCTCCTCTTACTCCTCCACAACACTACCCTCCTCTTCCTCCTCCACAACACTACCCTCCTCTTCCTCCTCCACAAGACTACCCTCCTCTTCCTCCTCCACAGCACTACCCTCCTCTTCCTCCTCCACAGCACTACCCTCCTCTTCCTCCTCCACAGCACTACCCTCCTTCCTCCTCCACAACACTACCCTCCTCTTCCTCCTCCACAACACTACCCTCCTCCTCCTCCTTCTCCACGACACTACCCTCCTCTTCCTTCTCCATAACACTTCCCTCCTCTTTATCCTCCAGAACACTTTCCTCCTCTTCCTCCTCCACAACACTACCCTCCTCTTCCTTCTCCACAACACTACCCTCCTCTTCCTCCTCCACAATACTTCCCTCCTCTTCCTCTTCCACGACACTACCCTCCTCCTCCTCCTCCACCACAACACTATCCTCCTCTTCTTCCTCCACAACACTACCCTCTTCCTCCTCCTCCTCCTCCACCACAACACTATCCTCCTCTTCTTCCTCCACAACACTACCCTCCTCCTCCTCCTCCTCCTCCACAACACTACCCTCCTCTTCCTCTTTCACAACACTACCCTCCTCTTTCTCCTCCACAACACTACCCTCCTCTTCCTCCTCTTCAAAACATCCCTACTCTTCCTCCTCCACAACACTACCCTCCTACTCCTCCTCCTCCTCCACTACACTACTCTCCTCCTCCTCCTCCACAACACTACCCTCCTCCTAATCCTCCTCCTCCACAACATTACCTTCCTCTTCCTCCTCCACAACACTTCCCTTCTCCTCTTCCTCCACAACACTACCCTCTTCTTCCTGCTCCACAACACTACCCTCCTCTTCCTTCTCCACAAAACTACCCTCCTCTTCCTCCTCAACAACACTACCCTCCTCTTCCTTCTCCACAAAACTACCCTCCTCTTCCTCCTCAACAACACTACCCTCCTCTTCCTCCTCCACAACACTACCCTCCTCCTCCTCCTCCACAACACTTCCCTCTTCTTCTTCCTCCACATCACTACACTCCTCTTCCTCCACAACACTACCCTACTCTTCCTCCTCCACAACACAACCCTACTCTTCCTCCTCTACAACACTACTCTCCTCTTCCTCCTCTACATTACTACCCTCCTCTTCCTCCTCTACAACACTACTCTCCTCTGTCTCCTCCACAACACTACTCTCCTCTTTCTCCTCCACAACACTACCCTCCTCCTCCTCCTCCACAACACTACCCTCCTCTTCCTCCTCCACAAAACTACCCTCCTCCTCTTCCTCCACAACACTACCCTCCTCTTCCTCCTCTACAACACTACTCTCCTCTTCCTCCTTTGCATTACTACCCTCCTCTTCCTCCTCTACAACACTACCCTCCTCTTCCTCCTCCAGAGCACTTCCCTCCTCCTCCTCCGCAACACTACCCACCTCCTCCTCCTCCACAACACTTCCCTCCTCCTCCTCCTCCTCGACACTACCCTCCTCCTCCACAACACTACCCTCCTCTTCCTCCTCCACAACAAAACCCTCCTCTTCCTCTACAACACTACCCATCTCCTCCTCTTCCACAACACTACCCTTCTCTTCGTCCTCCTCAACACAACCCTCCTCCTTCTCCTCCACGACACTACCCTCCTCCTCCACAACACTACCCTCCTCCTCCACAACACTACCCTCCTCTTCCACCTTCACAACACAACCCTCCTCTTCCTCCTCCACAACAATACCCTCTTCTTCCTCCTCTTCAACACAACCCTCCTCTTCCTCCTCCACAACAGTACCCTTCTCCTCCTCCTCCTCCTCCTCCTCCTCCTCCTCCTCCTCCTCCTCCTCCTCCTCCTCCTCCTCCTCCTCCTCCTCCGCCAAACTTCCCTCTTCTTCCTCCCCCACAACACTACTCTCCTCCTCCTTCTCCTCCTCCACAACACTACCTTCCTCTTCCACCTCAACAACACTTCCCTCCTCCTCTTCCTCCACAACACTACGCTCCTCTTCCTCCTCTACAACACTACTCGCATCTTCCTCTTCTACATTACTACCCTCCTCCTCCACCTCTACATTACTATCCTCCTCTTCCTCCTCTACAACACTACCCTCCTCTTCCTCCTCCTCAACACTACCCTCCTCCTCCTCCTCCACAACACTACCCTCCTCTTCCTACTCCACATCACTACCCTCCTCCTCCTCCTCCACAACACTACCCTCCTCTTCCTCCTCTACAACACTACTCTCCTTTTCCTCCTCTACATTACTACCCTCCTCTTCCTCCACCACAACACTACCCTCCTCTTCCTCCTCCACAACACTACGTCCTCCTCCTCCTCCACAACACTACCCTCCTCTTCCTCCTCCACAACACTACCCTGCTCTTCCTCCTCCACAGCGCTACCCTCCTCTTCCTCCTCCACAGCGCTACCCTCCTCTTCCTCCTCAACAAAACTATCCTCCTCTTCCTCCTCCACAAGGCTACCCTCCTCCTCCTCCTCCACAACACTACCCTCCTCTTCCTCGTCCACAACACTACCCTCCTCTTCTTCCTTCACAACACAACCATCCTCGTTCTCCTCCACAACACTACCCTCCTCTTCCTCCTCCACAACACTACCCTCCTCTTCCTACTCCACAGTACTACTCTGCTCTTCCTCCTCCAAAGCACTACCCTCCTCTTCTTCCTCCACAGCACTACCCTCCTCTTCCTTCTCCACAGCACTACCCTCCTCTTCCTTCTCCACAACTCTACCCTCCTCTTACTCCTCCAAAACACTACCCTCCTCTTCCTCCTCAACAAAACAATCCTCCTCTTCCTCCTCCACAACACTTCCCTCCTCCTCCTCCTCCACCACAACACTATCCTCCTGTTCTTCCTCCACAACACTACCCTCCTCCACAAAACTACCCTACTCTTCCTCCTCCAGAACACTACCCTCCTCTTCCTCCTCCACAACACTTCCCTCCTCCTCCTCCTCCACCACAACACTATCCTCCTGTTCTTCCTCCACAACACTACCCTCCTCTTCCTCTTCCACAAAACTACCCTACTCTTCCTCCTCCACAACACTACCCTCCTCTTCCTCCTCCACAACACATACCTCCTCCTCCTCCTCCTCCACAACACTACCATCCTCCTCCATAATACTACCCTCCTCCTCCTCCTCCACAACACTTCCCTCCTCCTCCTCCTCCACAACACTACCCTCCTCCTCCTCCTCCACAACACTACCTTCCTCTTCCACCTCAACAACACTTCCCTCCTCCTCCTCCTCCACAACACTAACCTCCTCCTCTTCCTTAACACCACTACCTTCCTCTTCCACCTCAACAACACTTCCCTCCTCCTCTTCTTCCACAACACTACCTTCCTCGTCCTACTCCACAACACTTCCCTCCTCCTCCTCCTCCACAACACTACCCTCCTCTTCCTCCTCCACAACACCACCCTCGCTTCCTCCTCCACAACACTACCCTCCTCTTCCTCCTTCCACAACACTTCCCTCCTCCTCCTTCACAACACTTCCCTTTTCCTCCTCCTCCACAACACTACCCTCTTCTTCCTCCTGCACAAAACTTCCCTCCTCCTCCTCCTCCTCCATAAGACGACCTTCTTCTTCCTCCTCCACAACACTTCCCTCTTCCTCTTCCTCCACAACACTACCCACCTCTTCCTCCTCCACAACACTTCCCTCCTCCTCTTCCTCTACATCACTACCCTCCTCTTCCTCCTTTACAACACTACTCTCCTTTTCCTCCTCTACAACACTACCATCCTCTTCCTCCTCCACAACACTACCCTCCTTCTCCTCCTCCACAACACTACCCTCCTCCTCCTCCTTCTCCACAACATTACCCTCCTCCTCCTCCTCCACAACACTACCCACCTCCTCCTCCTCTACAATACTACCCTCCTCTTCCTCTTTTACAACACTACTCTCCTCTTCCTCCTCTACAATACTACCGTTCTCTTCCTCCTCCACAACACTACCCTCCTCCTCCTCCTCCTCCACAACACTGCCCTCCTCCTCCTCCTCCACAACACCACCCTCCTCCTCCACAACACTACCCTCCTCTTCCTCCTCCACAACACAACCCTCCTCTTCCTCTACAACACTACCCTCATCTTCCTCCTCCACAACACATCCCTCCTCTTCCTCTACAACACAACCCTCCTCCTCCTCTTCCACATCACTTCCCTTTTCTTCGTCCTCCTCAACACAACCCTCCTCCTCCTCCACGACACTACCCTCCTCCTCCACAACACTACCCTCCTCTTCCACCTTCACAACACAACTCTCCTCTTCCTCCTCTACATTACTACCCTCCTCTTCCTCCTCTACATTACTTCCCACCTCTTCCTCCTCCACAACACTTCTCTCCTTTTCCTCCTTTACATTACTACCCTCCACTTCCTCCTCTACAACACTACCCTCCTCTTCCTCCTCTACATTACTTCCCTCCTCTTCCTCCTCCACAACACTACTCTCCTCTTCCTCCTTTACATTACTACCCTCCACTTCCTCCTCTACAACACTACCCTCCTCTTCCTCCTCCACAACACTACCCTCCTCCTCCTCCTCCACAACACTACCCTCCTCCTCCTCCTCCTCCTCCTCCTCCTCCGCAACACTACCCTGTTCTTCTTCCCCCACAACACTACCCTCCTCCTCCTCCACAACACTACCTTCCTCTTCCACCTCAACAACACTTCCCTCCTCCTCTTCCTCCACAACACTACGCTCCTCTTCCTACTCCACAGTACTACTCTCCTCTTCCTCCTCCAAAGCACTACCCTCCTCTTCTTCCTCCACAGCACTACCCTCCTCTTCCTTCTCCACAGCACTACCATCCTCTTCCTTCTCCACAACTCTACCCTCCTCTTACTCCTCCAAAACACTACCCTCCTCTTCCTCCTCAACAAAACTATCCTCCTCTTCCTCCTCCACAACACTTCCCTCCTCCTCCTCCTCCACCACAACACTATCCTCCTGTTCTTCCTCCACAACACTATCCTCCTCCACAAAACTACCCTACTCTTCCTCCTCCACAACACTACCCTCCTCTTCCTCCTCCACAACACTTCCCTCCTCCTCCTCCTCCACCACAACACTATCCTCCTGTTCTTCCTCCACAACACTACCCTCCTCTTCCTCTTCCACAAAACTACCCTACTCTTCCTCCTCCACAACACTACCCTCCTCTTCCTCCTCCACAACACATCCCTCCTCCTCCTCCTCCACAACACTACCATCCTCCTCCATAATACTACCCTCCTCCTCCTCCTCCACAACACTTCCCTCCTCCTCCTCCTCCACAACACTACCCTCCTCCTCCTCCTCCACAACACTACCTTCCTCTTCCACCTCAACAACACTTCCCTCCTCCTCCTCCTCCACAACACTAACCTCCTCCTCCTCCTTAACACCACTACCTTCCTCTTCCACCTCAACAACACTTCCCTCCTCCTCTTCTTCCACAACACTACCTTCCTCGTCCTACTCCACAACACTTCCCTCCTCCTCCTCCTCCTCCACAACACTACCCTCCTCTTCCTCCTCCACAACACCACCCTCGCTTCCTCCTCCACAACACTACCCTCCTCTTCCTCCTTCCACAACACTTCCCCCCTCCTCCTTCACAACACTTCCCTTTTCCTCCTCCTCCACAACACTACCCTCTTCTTCCACCTGCACAAAACTTCCCTCCTCCTCCTCCTCCTCCATAACACGACCTTCTTCTTCCTCCTCCACAACACTTCCCTCTTCCTCTTCCTCCACAACACTACCCACCTCTTCCTCCTCCACAACACTTCCCTCCTCCTCTTCCTCTACATCACTACCCTCCTCTTCCTCCTTTACAACACTACTCTCCTTTTCCTCCTCTACAACACTACCCTCCTCTTCCTCCTCCACAACACTACCCTCCTTCTCCTCCTCCACAACACTACCCTGCTCATCCTTCTCCACAACATTACCCTCCTCCTCCTCCTCCACAACACTACCCACCTCCTCCTCCTCTACAATACTACCTTCCTCTTCCTCTTTTACAACACTACTCTCCTCTTCCTCCTCTACAACACTACCGTTCTCTTCCTCCTCCACAACACTACCCTCCTCCTCCTCCTCCTCCACAACACTGCCCTCCTCCTCCTCCTCCACAACACCACCCTCCTCCTCCACAACACTACCCTCCTCTTCCTCCTCCACAACACAACCCTCCTCTTCCTCTACAACACTACCCTCATCTTCCTCCTCCACAACACAACCCTCCTCTTCCTCTACAACACAACCCTCCTCCTCCTCTTCCACATCACTTCCCTTTTCTTCGTCCTCCTCAACACAACCCTCCTCCTCCTCCTCCACGACACTACCCTCCTCCTCCACAACACTACCCTCCTCTTCCACCTTCACAACACAACTCTCCTCTTCCTCCTCTACATTACTACCCTCCTCTTCCTCCTCTACATTACTTCCCACCTCTTCCTCCTCCACAACACTTCTCTCCTTTTCCTCCTTTACATTACTACCCTCCACTTCCTCCTCTACAACACTACCCTCCTCTTCCTACTCTACATTACTTCCCTCCTCTTCCTCCTCCACAACACTACTCTCCTCTTCCTCCTTTACATTACTACCCTCCACTTCCTCCTCTACAACACTACCCTCCTCTTCCTCCTCCACAACACTACCCTCCTTCTCCTCCTCCACGACACTACCCTTCTCTTCCTCCTCTTCAACACAACCCTCCTCTTCCTCCTCCACAACACTACCCTCCTCCTCCTCCTCCACAACACTACCCTCCTCCTCCTCCTCCTCCTCCTCCTCCGCAACACTACCCTGTTCTTCTTCCCCCACAACACTACCCTCCTCCTCCTCCACAACACTACCTTCCTCTTCCACCTCAACAACACTTCCCTCCTCCTCTTCCTCCACAACACTACGCTCCTCTTCCTACTCCACAGTACTACTCTCCTCTTCCTCCTCCAAAGCACTACCCTCCTCTTCTTCCTCCACAGCACTACCCTCCTCTTCCTTCTCCACAGCACTACCATCCTCTTCCTTCTCCACAACTCTACCCTCCTCTTACTCCTCCAAAACACTACCCTCCTCTTCCTCCTCAACAAAACTATCCTCCTCTTCCTCCTCCACAACACTTCCCTCCTCCTCCTCCTCCACCACAACACTATCCTCCTGTTCTTCCTCCACAACACTACCCTCCTCTTCCTCCTCCACAAAACTACCCTACTCTTCCTCCTCCACAACACTTCCCTCCTCCTCCTCCTCCACCACAACACTATCCTCCTGTTCTTCCTCCACAACACTACCCTCCTCTTCCTCTTCCACAAAACTACCCTACTCTTCCTCCTCCACAACACTACCCTCCTCTTCCTCCTCCACAACACTTCCCTCCTCCTCCTCCTCCTCCACAACACTACCATCCTCCTCCATAATACTACCTTCCTCTTCCACCTCAACAACACTTCCCTCCTCCTCTTCCTCCACAACACTACGCTCCTCTTCCTCCTCTACAACACTACTCTCCTCTTCCTCCTCTACATTTCTACCCTCCTCTTCCTCCTCTACATTACTACCCTCCTCTTCCTCCTCTACAACACTACCCTCCTCCTCCTCCTCCACAACACTAACCTCCTCCTCCTCCTTAACACCACTACCTTCCTCTTCCACCTCAACAACACTTCCCTCCTCCTCTTCTTCCACAACACTACCTTCCTCGTCCTACTCCACAACACTTCCCTCCTCCTCCTCCTCCTCCACAACACTACCCTCCTCTTCCTCCTCCACAACACTACCCTCGCTTCCTCCTATACAACACTACCCTCCTCTTCCTCCTTCCACAACACTTCCCTCCTCCTCCTTCACAACACTTCCCTTTTCCTCCTCCTCCACAACACTACCCTCTTCTTCCTCCTGCACAAAACTTCCCTCCTCCTCCTCCTCCTCCATAACACGACCTTCTTCTTCCTCCTCCACAACACTTCCCTCCTCCTCTTCCTCTACATCACTACCCTCCTCTTCCTCCTCTACAACACTACCCTCCTCTTCCTCCTTCAGAGCACTACCCTCCACTTCCTCCTCCACAACACTACCTTCCTTTTTCTCCTCCACAACACTACCCTACTCTTCCTCGTAACAACTCTACCCAACTCTTCCTCCTCTACAACACTACCCTCCTCTTCCTCCTCCACAACACTACCCTCCTCCTCCTCCTCCACAACACTACCCTCCTCCTCCTCCTCCTCCTCCGCAACACTACCCTCCTCCTCCTCCTCCTCCTCCACAACACTACCTTCCTCTTCCACCTCAACAACACTTCCCTCCTCCTCTTCCTCCACAACACTACGCTCCTCTTCCTCCTCTACAACACTACTCTCCTCTTCCTCCTCTACATTTCTACCCTCCTCTTCCTCCTCTACATTACTACCCTCCTCTTCCTCCTCTACAACACTACCCTCCTCTTCCTCCTCTACAACACTACCCTCCTCTTCCTCCTCCACAACACTACCCTCCTCCTCCACAACACTACCCTCTTCTTCCTCCTCCACAACACTACCCTCCTCTTCCTCCACAACACTATCCTACTCTTCCTCCTCTACAACACTACTCTCCTCTTCCTCCTCTTCATTACTACCCTCCTCTTCCTCCTTTACAACACTACCCTCCTCTTCCTCCTCCACAACACAACCCTCCTCTTCCTCTACAACACTACCCTCCTCTTCCTCCTCCACAACACAACCCTCCTCTTCCTCTACAACAGTACCCTCCTCCTCCTATTCCACAACAATACCCTTCTCTTCGTCCTCCTCAACACAACCCTCCTCCTCCTCCTCCACGACACTACCCTCCTCCTCTACAACACTACCCTCCTCTTCCACCTTCACAACACAACTCTCCTCTTCCTCCTCTACATTACTACCCTCCTCTTCCTCCTCTACATTACTTCCCTCTTCTTTCTCCTCCACAACACTTCTCTCCTTTTCCTCCTCCACAACACTACCCTCCTCTTCCTAATCCTCCACAACACTACCCTCCTCCTCCTCCTCCTCCTCCGCCAAACTTCCCTCTTCTTCCTCCCCCACAACACTACTCTCCTCCTCCTTCTCCACAACACTACCTTCCTCTTCCACCTCAACAACACTTCCCTCCTCCTCTTCCTCCACAACACTACGCTCCTCTTCCTCCTCTACAACACTACTCGCATCTTCCTCTTCTACATTACTACCCTCCTCCTCCACCTCTACATTACTATCCTCCTCTTCCTCCTCTTCAACACTACCCTCCTCTTCCTCCTCCTCAACACTACCCTCCTCCTCCTCCTCCACAACACTACCCTCCTCTTCCTACTCCACATCACTACCCTCCTCCTCCTCCTCCACAACACTACCCTCCTCTTCCTCCTCTACAACACTACTCTCCTTTTCCTCCTCTACATTACTACCCTCCTCTTCCTCCACCACAACACTACCCTCCTCTTCCTCCTCCACAACACTACGTCCTCCTCCTCCTCCACAACACAACCCTCCTCTTCCTCCTCCACAACACTACCCTCCTCTTCCTCCTCCACAGCGCTACCCTCCTCTTCCTCCTCCACAGCGCTACCCTCCTCTTCCTCCTCAACAAAACTATCCTCCTCTTCCTCCTCCACAAGGCTACCCTCCTCCTCCTCCTCCACAACACTACCCTCCTCTTCCTCGTCCACAACACTACCCTCCTCTTCTTCCTTCACAACACAACCATCCTCGTTCTCCTCCACAACACTACCCTCCTCTTCCTCCTCCACAACACTACCCTCCTCTTCCTACTCCACAGTACTACTCTGCTCTTCCTCCTCCAAAGCACTACCCTCCTCTTCTTCCTCCACAGCACTACCCTCCTCTTCCTTCTCCACAGCACTACCCTCCTCTTCCTTCTCCACAACTCTACCCTCCTCTTCCTCCTCCAAAACACTACCCTCCTCTTCCTCCTCAACAAAACAATCCTCCTCTTCCTCCTCCACAACACTTCCCTCCTCCTCCTCCTCCACCACAACACTATCCTCCTGTTCTTCCTCCACAACACTACCCTCCTCCACAAAACTACCCTACTCTTCCTCCTCCACAACACTACCCTCCTCTTCCTCCTCCACAACACTTCCCTCCTCCTCCTCCTCCACCACAACACTATCCTCCTGTTCTTCCTCCACAACACTACCCTCCTCTTCCTCTTCCACAAAACTACCCTACTCTTCCTCCTTCACAACACTACCCTCCTCTTCCTCCTCCACAACACATACCTCCTCCTCCTCCTCCTCCACAACACTACCATCCTCCTCCATAATACTACCCTCCTCCTCCTCCTCCACAACACTTCCCTTCTCCTCCTCCTCCACAACACTACCCTCCTCCTCCTCCTCCACAACACTACCTTCCTCTTCCACCTCAACAACACTTCCCTCCTCCTCCTCCTCCACAACACTAACCTCCTCCTCTTCCTTAACACCACTACCTTCCTCTTCCACCTCAACAACACTTCCCTCCTCCTCTTCTTCCACAACACTACCTTCCTCGTCCTACTCCACAACACTTCCCTCCTCCTCCTCCTCCACAACACTACCCTCCTCTTCCTCCTCCACAACACCACCCTCGCTTCCTCCTCCACAACACTACCCTCCTCTTCCTCCTTCCACAACACTTCCCTCCTCCTCCTTCACAACACTTCCCTTTTCCTCCTCCTCCACAACACTACCCTCTTCTTCCTCCTGCACAAAACTTCCCTCCTCCTCCTCCTCCTCCATAACACGACCTTCTTCTTCCTCCTCCACAACACTTCCCTCTTCCTCTTCCTCCACAACACTACCCACCTCTTCCTCCTCCACAACACTTCCCTCCTCCTCTTCCTCTACATCACTACCCTCCTCTTCCTCCTTTACAACACTACTCTCCTTTTCCTCCTCTACAACACTACCCTCCTCTTCCTCCTCCACAACACTACCCTCCTTCTCCTCCTCCACAACACTACCCTCCTCCTCCTTCTCCACAACATTACCCTCCTCCTCCTCCTCCACAACACTACCCACCTCCTCCTCCTCTACAATACTACCCTCCTCTTCCTCTTTTACAACACTACTCTCCTCTTCCTCCTCTACAATACTACCGTTCTCTTCCTCCTCCACAACACTACCCTCCTCCTCCTCCTCCTCCACAACACTGCCCTCCTCCTCCTCCTCCACAACACCACCCTCCTCCTCCACAACACTACCCTCCTCTTCCTCCTCCACAACACAACCCTCCTCTTCCTCTACAACACTACCCTCATCTTCCTCCACCACAACACAACCCTCCTCTTCCTCTACAACACAACCCTCCTCCTCCTCTTCCACATCACTTCCCTTTTCTTCGTCCTCCTCAACACAACCCTCCTCCTCCTCCTCCACGACACTACCCTCCTCCTCCACAACACTACCCTCCTCTTCCACCTTCACAACACAACTCTCCTCTTCCTCCTCTACATTACTACCCTCCTCTTCCTCCTCTACATTACTTCCCACCTCTTCCTCCTCCACAACACTTCTCTCCTTTTCCTCCTTTACATTACTACCCTCCACTTCCTCCTCTACAACACTACCCTCCTCTTCCTCCTCTACATTACTTCCCTCCTCTTCCTCCTCCACAACACTACTCTCCTCTTCCTCCTTTACATTACTACCCTCCACTTCCTCCTCTACAACACTACCCTCCTCTTCCTCCTCCACAACACTACCCTCCTCCTCCTCCTCCACAACACTACCCTCCTCCTCCTCCTCCTCCTCCTCCTCCTCCGCAACACTACCCTGTTCTTCTTCCCCCACAACACTACCCTCCTCCTCCTCCACAACACTACCTTCCTCTTCCACCTCAACAACACTTCCCTCCTCCTCTTCCTCCACAACACTACGCTCCTCTTCCTACTCCACAGTACTACTCTCCTCTTCCTCCTCCAAAGCACTACCCTCCTCTTCTTCCTCCACAACACTACCCTCCTCTTCCTTCTCCACAGCACTACCATCCTCTTCCTTCTCCACAACTCTACCCTCCTCTTACTCCTCCAAAACACTACCCTCCTCTTCCTCCTCAACAAAACTATCCTCCTCTTCCTCCTCCACAACACTTCCCTCCTCCTCCTCCTCCACCACAACACTATCCTCCTGTTCTTCCTCCACAACACTACCCTCCTCCACAAAACTACCCTACTCTTCCTCCTCCACAACACTACCCTCCTCTTCCTCCTCCACAACACTTCCCTCCTCCTCCTCCTCCTCCACCACAACACTATCCTCCTGTTCTTCCTCCACAACACTACCCTCCTCTTCCTCTTCCACAAAACTACCCTACTCTTCCTCCTCCACAACACTACCCTCCTCTTCCTCCTCCACAACACATCCCTCCTCCTCCTCCTCCTCCTCCTCCACAACACTACCATCCTCCTCCATAATACTACCCTCCTCCTCCTCCTCCACAACACTTCCCTCCTCCTCCTCCTCCACAACACTACCCTCCTCCTCCTCCTCCACAACACTACCTTCCTCTTCCACCTCAACAACACTTCCCTCCTCCTCCTCCTCCACAACACTAACCTTCTCCTCCTCCTTAACACCACTACCTTCCTCTTCCACCTCAACAACACTTCCCTCCTCCTCTTCTTCCACAACACTACCTTCCTCGTCATACTCCACAACACTTCCCTCCTCCTCCTCCTCCACAACACTACCCTCCTCTTCCTCCTCCACAACACCACCCTCGCTTCCTCCTCCACAACACTACCCTCCTCTTCCTCCTTCCACAACACTTCCCCCCTCCTCCTTCACAACACTTCCCTTTTCCTCCTCCTCCACAACACTACCCTCTTCTTCCTCCTGCACAAAACTTCCCTCCTCCTCCTCCTCCTCCATAACACGACCTTCTTCTTCCTCCTCCACAACACTTCCCTCTTCCTCTTCCTCCACAACACTACCCACCTCTTCCTCCTCCACAACACTTCCCTCCTCCTCTTCCTCTACATCACTACCCTCCTCTTCCTCCTTTACAACACTACTCTCTTTTTCCTCCTCTACAACACTACCCTCCTCTTCCTCCTCCACAACACTACCCTCCTTCTCCTCCTCCACAACACTACCCTCCTCCTCCTTCTCCACAACATTACCCTCCTCCTCCTCCTCCACAACACTACCCACCTCCTCCTCCTCTACAATACTACCCTCCTCTTCCTCTTTTACAACACTACTCTCCTCTTCCTCCTCTACAACACTACCGTTCTCTTCCTCCTCCACAACACTACCCTCCTCCTCCTCCTCCTCCACAACACTGCCCTCCTCCTCCTCCTCCACAACACCACCCTCCTCCTCCACAACACTACCCTCCTCTTCCTCCTCCACAACACAACCCTCCTATTCCTCTACAACACTACCCTCATCTTCCTCCTCCACAACACAACCCTCCTCTTCCTCTACAACACAACCCTCCTCCTCCTCTTCCACATCACTTCCCTTTTCTTCGTCCTCCTCAACACAACCCTCCTCCTCCTCCTCCACGACACTACCCTCCTCCTCCACAACACTACCCTCCTCTTCCACCTTCACAACACAACTCTCCTCTTCCTCCTCTACATTACTACCCTCCTCTTCCTCCTCTACATTACTTCCCACCTCTTCCTCCTCCACAACACTTCTCTCCTTTTCCTCCTTTACATTACTACCCTCCACTTCCTCCTCTACAACACTACCCTCCTCTTCCTCCTCTACATTACTTCCCTCCTCTTCCTCCTCCACAACACTACTCTCCTCTTCCTCCTTTACATTACTACCCTCCACTTCCTCCTCTACAACACTACCCTCCTCTTCCTCCTCCACAACACTACCCTCCTTCTCCTCCTCCACGACACTACCCTTCTCTTCCTCCTCTTCAACACAACCCTCCTCTTCCTCCTCCACAACACTACCCTCCTCCTCCTCCTCCACAACACTACCCTCCTCCTCCTCCTCCTCCTCCTCCGCAACACTACCCTGTTCTTCTTCCCCCACAACACTACCCTCCTCCTCCTCCTCCTCCTCCGCAACACTACCCTGTTCTTCTTCCCCCACAACACTACCCTCCTCCTCCTCCACAACACTACCTTCCTCTTCCACCTCAACAACACTTCCCTCCTCCTCTTCCTCCACAACACTACGCTCCTCTTCCTACTCCACAGTACTACTCTCCTCTTCCTCCTCCAAAGCACTACCCTCCTCTTCTTCCTCCACAGCACTACCCTCCTCTTCCTTCTCCACAGCACTACCATCCTCTTCCTTCTCCACAACTCTACCCTCCTCTTACTCCTCCAAAACACTACCCTCCTCTTCCTCCTCAACAAAACTATCCTCCTCTTCCTCCTCCACAACACTTCCCTCCTCCTCCTCCTCCACCACAACACTATCCTCCTGTTCTTCCTCCACAACACTACCCTCCTCTTCCTCCTCCACAAAACTACCCTACTCTTCCTCCTCCACAACACTACCCTCCTCTTCCTCCTCCACAACACTTCCCTCCTCCTCCTCCTCCACCACAACACTATCCTCCTGTTCTTCCTCCACAACACTACCCTCCTCTTCCTCTTCCACAAAACTACCCTACTCTTCCTCCTCCACAACACTACCCTTCTCTTCCTCCTCCACAACACTTCCCTCCTCCTCCTCCTCCTCCACAACACTACCATCCTCCTCCATAATACTACCCTCCTCCTCCTCCTCCACAACACTTCCCTCCTCCTCCTCCTCCACAACACTACCCTCCTCCTCCTCCTCCACAACACTACCTTCCTCTTCCACCTCAACAACACTTCCCGCCTCCTCCTCCTCCACAACACTAACCTCCTCCTCCTCCTTAACACCACTACCTTCCTCTTCCACCTCAACAACACTTCCCTCCTCCTCTTCTTCCACAACACTACCTTCCTCGTCCTACTCCACAACACTTCCCTCCTCCTCCTCCTCCTCCACAACACTACCCTCCTCTTCCTCCTCCACAACACTACCCTCGTTTCCTCCTATACAACACTACCCTCCTCTTCCTCCTTCCACAACACTTCCCTCCTCCTCCTTCACAACACTTCCCTTTTCCTCCTCCTCCACAACACTACCCTCTTCTTCCTCCTGCACAAAACTTCCCTCCTCCTCCTCCTCCTCCATAACACGACCTTCTTCTTCCTCCTCCACAACACTTCCCTCCTCCTCTTCCTCTACATCACTACCCTCCTCTTCCTCCTCTACAACACTACCCTCCTCTTCCTCCTTCAGAGCACTACCCTCCACTTCCTCCTCCACAACACTACCTTCCTTTTTCTCCTCCACAACACTACCCTACTCTTCCTCGTAACAACTCTACCCAACTCTTCCTCCTCTACAACACTACCCTCCTCTTCCTCCTCCACAACACTACCCTCCTCCTCCTCCTCCACAGCACTACCCTCCTCCTCCTCCTCCTCCTCCGCAACACTACCCTCCTCCTCCTCCTCCTCCTCCTCCTCCTCCACAACACTACCTTCCTCTTCCACCTCAACAACACTTCCCTCCTCCTCCTCCTCCACAACACTACCCTCCTCTTCCTCCTCCACAACACTACCCTCTTCTTCCTCCTCCACAGCACTACCCTCCTCTTCCTCCTCCACAGCACTACCCTCCTCTTCCTCCTCCACAGCACTACCCTCCTCTTCCTCCTCCACAGCACTACCCTCCTCATCCTCCTCCACAGCACAACCCTCCTCTTCCTCCTCCACAGCACTACCCTCCTTCCTCCTCTACAACACTACCCTCCGCTTTCTCCTTTACAACACTACTCTCTCTTCCTCCTCTACAACACTACTCTCCTCTTCGTCCTCTACATTACTACCCTCCTCCACAACACTTCTCTCCTCTTCCTCCTCCACAGCACTACCCTCCTCTTCCTCTTCCACAGCACTACCCTCCTTCCTCCTCCACAGCACTACCCTCCTCTTCCTCCTCCACAACTCTACCCTCCTCTTCCTCCTCCACAGCACTACCCTCCTCTTCCTCCTCAAAAAAACTATCCTCCTCCTACTCCCCCACAAGGCTACCCTCCTCTTCCTCCTCCACAAGACTACCCTCCTCTTCCTCCTCCACAACACTACCCTCCTCTTCCTCCTCCACAGCACTACCCTCCTCTTCCTCCTCCACAACTCTACCCTCCTCTTCCTCCTCCACAACACTACCCTCCTCTTCCTCCTCCACAACACTTCCCTCCTTCTCCTCCTCCACAACACTACCCTCCTCCTCCTCCTCCACAACACTACCCTCCTCTTTCACTTCCACAACACCACCTTCCTCGTCCTCCTCCACAACACTACCCTCCTCTTCCTCCTCCACAACACTACCCTCCTCTTCCTCCTCCACAACACTACCCTCCTCTTCCTCCTCCACAACACTACCCTCCTCTTCCTTCTCCACAAAACTACCCTACTCTTCCTCCTCCACAACACTACCCTACTCTTCCTCCTCCACAACACTTCCCTCCTCTTTCACTTCCACAACACTACCTTCCTCGTCCTCCTCCACAACACTACCCTCCTCTTCCTCCTCCACAACACTACCCTCCTCTTCCTCCTCCACAACACTACCCTCCTCTTCCTCCTCCACAACACTACCCTCCTCTTCCTTCTCCACAAAACTACCCTACTCTTCCTCCTCCACAACACTACCCTGTTCTTCCTCCTCCACAACACTACCCTCCTCTTCCTTCTCCACAAAACTACCCTACTCTTCCTCCTCCACAACACTACCTTCCTCTTCCACATCAACAACACTTCCCTCCTCCCCTTCCTTCACAACACTACGCTCCTCTTCCTCCTCCACAACACTACCCTCCTCTTCATCCTCCACAACACCACCCTCCACTTCCTCCTCCACAACACTACCCTCCTCTTCCTCTTCCACAACACTTCCCTCCACCTCCTCCACAACACTTCCCTTTTCCTCCTCCTCCACAACACTACCCTCTTCTTCCTCCTGCACAAAACTTCCCTCCTCCTCCTCCTCCTCCATAACACGACCTTCCTCTTCCTCCTCCACAATTCTTCCCTCTTCCTCTTCCTCCACAACACTACCCACCTCTTCCTCCTCCACAACACTACCCTCCTCTTCCTCCTCCACAACACTACCCTCCTCTTCCTCCGTCACAGCTCTACCCTCCTCTTCCTCCTCCAGAACACTACCCTCCTCTTCCCCCTCCACAACACTACCCTCCTCTTGCTCCTCTACAACACTACCCTCCTCTTCCTCCTCCACAACACTACCCTCCTCTTCCTCCTTCACAGCTCTACCCTCCTCTTCCTCCTCCAGAACACTACCCTCCTCTTCCTCCTCCACAACACTACCCTTCTCCTCCTCCTCTACATTACTACCCTCCTCTTCCTCCTCTACAACACTACCCTCCTCTTACTCCTCCACAACACTACCCTCCTCTTCCTCCTCCACAACACTACCCTCCTCTTCCTCCTCCACAACACTACCCTCCTCTTCCTCCTCCACAAGACTACCCTCCTCTTCCTCCTCCACAGCACTACCCTCCTCTTCCTCCTCCACAGCACTACCCTCCTCTTCCTCCTCCACAGCACTACCCTCCTTCCTCCTCCACAACACTACCCTCCTCTTCCTCCTCCACAACACTACCCTCTTCTTCCACCTCCACAACACTACCCTCCTCTTCCTCCTCCACAAAACTACCCTCCTCTTCCACCTCCACAACACTACCCTCCTCTTCCTCCTCAACAACACTACCATCCTCTTCCTCCTCCACAACACTACCCTCCTCTTCCTCCTCCACAGCACTACTCTCCTCTTCCTCCTCCACAACACTACTCTCCTCTTCCTCCTCCACAACACTACCCTCCTCTTCCTCCTCCACAACACTACCCTCCTCCTCCTCCTCCTCAACACTACCCTCCTCCTCCTCCTCCACAGCACTACCCTCCTCCTCCTCCTCCACAGCACAACCCTCCTCTTCCTCCTCCACAGCACTACCCTCCTTCCTCCTCTACAACACTACCCTCCGCTTTCTCCTTTACAACACTACTCTCTCTTCCTCCTCTACAACACTACCCTCCTCTTCCTCCTCCACAACACTACCCTCCTCCTCCTCCTCCTCAACACTACCCTCCTCCTCCTCCTCCTCCGCAACACTACCCTCTTCTTCCTCCCCCACAACACTACCCTCCTCCTCCTCCTCTTCCTCCTCCACAGCACTACTCTCCTCTTCCTCCTCCACAACAATACTCTCCTCTTCCTCCTCCACAACACTACCCTCCTCTTCCTCCTCCACAACACTACCCTCCTCCTCCTCCTCCTCAACACTACCCTCCTCCTCCTCCTCCGCAACACTACCCTCTTCTTCCTCCCCCACAACACTACCCTCCTCCTCCTCCTCCTCCTCCTCCACAACACTACCTTCCTCTTCCACCTCAATAACACTTCCCTCCTCTTCCTCCTCCACAAAACTACTCTCCTCTTCCTCCTCCACAAGACTACCCTCCTCTTCCTTCTCCACAACACTACCCTCCTCTTCCTCCTCAACAGCACTACCCTCCTCCACAAAACTGCACTCCTCTCCCTTCTCCACAACACTACCCTCCTCTTCCTCCTCCACAACACTTTCCTCCTCCTTCTCCTCCACAGCACTACCCTCCTCTTCCTCCTCCACAACACTTTCCTCCTTCTCCTCCTCCACAACACTACCCTCCTCCTCCTCCTCCACAACACTACCTTCCTCTTCCACCTCAACAACACTTCCCTCCTCCTCTTCCTCCACAACACTACCTTCCTCGTCCTCCTCCACAACACTACCCTCTTCTTCCTCCTGCACAAAACTTCCCTCCTCCTCCTACTCCTCCATAACACGACCTTCCTCTTCCTCCTCCACAATTCTTCCCTCTTCCTCTTCCTCCACAACACTACGCACCTCTTCCTCCTCCACAACTCTACCCTCCTCTTCCTCCTCCACAACACTACCCTCCTCTTCCTCCTTCACAGCACTACCCTCCTCTTCCTCCTCCAGAACACTACCCTCCTCTTTCCCCTCCACAACACTACCCTCCTCTTCCTCCTCTACAACACTACCCTCCTCTTCCTCCTCCACAACACTACCCTCCTCTTACTCCTCTACAACACTACCCTCCTCTTCCTCCTCCATAACACTACCCTCCTTTTCCTCCTCCACAACACTACCCCTCGTCTTCTTCCTCCACAAAACTACCCTCCTCTTCCTCCTCTTCAACACTACCCCTCCTCTTCCTCCTTCACAAAACTACCCACCTCTTCCTCCTCCACAACACTACCCTCCTCTTCCTTTTCCACAACACTTCCCTCCTCCTCTTCCTCCACAACACTGCCCTCCTCTTCCTCCTCCACAACACTACCCTCCTCTTCCTCCTCCATAACACTACCCTCTTCTTCCTCCTGCACAAAACTTCCCTTCTCCTCCTCCTTCTCCTCCACAACACGACCTTCCTCTTCCATCTCCACAACACTTCCCTCCTCTTCTTCTTCCACAACACAACCCACCTCTTCATCCTCCACAACACTACCCTCCTCTTCCTCCTCCACAACACTACCCTCTTCTTCCTCCTGCACAAAACTTCCCTCCTCCTCCTCCTCCTCCATAACACGACCTTCCTCTTCCTCCTCCACAATTCTTCCCTCTTCCTCTTCCTCCACAACACTACCCACCTCTTCCTCCTCCACAACACTACCCTCCTCTTCCTCCTCCACAACACTACCCTCCTCTTCCTCCTTCACAGCACTACCCTCCTCTTCCTCCTCCAGAACACTACCCTCCTCTTCCCCCTCCACAACACTACCCTCCTCTTGCTCCTCTACAACACTACCCTTCTCCTCCTCCTCTACATTACTACCCTCCTCTTCCTCCTCTACAACACTACCCTCCTCTTACTCCTCCACAACACTACCCTCCTCTTCCTCCTCCACAACACTACCCTCCTCTTCCTCCTCCACAACACTACCCTCCTCTTCCTCCTCCACAAGACTACCCTCCTCTTCCTCCTCCACAGCACTACCCTCCTCTTCCTCCTCCACAGCACTACCCTCCTCTTCCTCCTCCACAGCACTACCCTCCTTCCTCCTCCACAACACTACCCTCCTCTTCCTCCTCCACAACACTACCCTCTTCTTCCACCTCCACAACACTACCCTCCTCTTCCTCCTCCACAAAACTACCCTCCTCTTCCACCTCCACAACACTACCCTCCTCTTCCTCCTCAACAACACTACCCTCCTCTTCCTCCTCCACAACACTACCCTCCTCTTCCTCCTCCACAGCACTACTCTCCTCTTCCTCCTCCACAACACTACTCTCCTCTTCCTCCTCCACAACACTACCCTCCTCTTCCTCCTCCACAACACTACCCTCCTCCTCCTCCTCCTCAACACTACCCTCCTCCTCCTCCTCCACAGCACTACCCTCCTCATCCTCCTCCACAGCACAACCCTCCTCTTCCTCCTCCACAGCACTACCCTCCTTCCTCCTCTACAACACTACCCTCCGCTTTCTCCTTTACAACACTACTCTCTCTTCCTCCTCTACAACACTACCCTCCTCTTCCTCCTCCACAACACTACCCTCCTCCTCCTCCTCCTCAACACTACCCTCCTCCTCCTCCTCCGCAACACTACCCTCTTCTTCCTCCCCCACAACACTACCCTCCTCCTCCTCCTCTTCCTCCTCCACAGCACTACTCTCCTCTTCCTCCTCCACAACAATACTCTCCTCTTCCTCCTCCACAACACTACCCTCCTCTTCCTCCTCCACAACACTACCCTCCTCCTCCTCCTCCTCAACACTACCCTCCTCCTCCTCCTCCGCAACACTACCCTCTTCTTCCTCCCCCACAACACTACCCTCCTCCTCCTCCTCCTCCTCCTCCACAACACTACCTTCCTCTTCCACCTCAATAACACTTCCCTCCTCTTCCTCCTCCACAAAACTACTCTCCTCTTCCTCCTCCACAAGACTACCCTCCTCTTCCTTCTCCACAACACTACCCTCCTCTTCCTCCTCAACAGCACTACCCTCCTCCACAAAACTGCACTCCTCTTCCTTCTCCACAACACTACCCTCCTCTTCCTCCTCCACAGCACAACCCTCCTCTTCCTCCTCCACAGCACTACCCTCCTTCCTCCTCTACAACACTACCCTCCGCTTTCTCCTTTACAACACTACTCTCTCTTCCTCCTCTACAACACTACTCTCCTCTTCGTCCTCTACATTACTACCCTCCTCCACAACACTTCTCTCCTCTTCCTCCTC
The DNA here is from genome assembly GCF_040958095.1 of Procambarus clarkii. Lineage (NCBI taxonomy): Eukaryota > Metazoa > Arthropoda > Malacostraca > Decapoda > Cambaridae > Procambarus > Procambarus clarkii. Next base: position 6,318,709 of record NW_027189128.1, on the reverse strand, counting down.
CACAGCACTACCCTCCTCTTCCTCTTCCACAGCACTACCCTCCTTCCTCCTCCACAGCACTACCCTCCTCTTCCTCCTCCACAACTCTACCCTCCTCTTCCTCCTCCACAGCACTACCCTCCTCTTCCTCCTCAAAAAAACTATCCTCCTCCTACTCCCCCACAAGGCTACCCTCCTCTTCCTCCTCCACAAGACTACCCTCCTCTTCCTCCTCCACAACACTACCCTCCTCTTCCTCCTCCACAGCACTACCCTCCTCTTCCTCCTCCACAACTCTACCCTCCTCTTCCTCCTCCACAACACTACCCTCCTCTTCCTCCTCCACAACACTTCCCTCCTTCTCCTCCTCCACAACACTACCCTCCTCCTCCTCCTCCACAACACTACCCTCCTCTTTCACTTCCACAACACCACCTTCCTCGTCCTCCTCCACAACACTACCCTCCTCTTCCTCCTCCACAACACTACCCTCCTCTTCCTCCTCCACAACACTACCCTCCTCTTCCTCCTCCACAACACTACCCTCCTCTTCCTTCTCCACAAAACTACCCTACTCTTCCTCCTCCACAACACTACCCTACTCTTCCTCCTCCACAACACTTCCCTCCTCTTTCACTTCCACAACACTACCTTCCTCGTCCTCCTCCACAACACTACCCTCCTCTTCCTCCTCCACAACACTACCCTCCTCTTCCTCCTCCACAACACTACCCTCCTCTTCCTCCTCCACAACACTACCCTCCTCTTCCTTCTCCACAAAACTACCCTACTCTTCCTCCTCCACAACACTACCCTGTTCTTCCTCCTCCACAACACTACCCTCCTCTTCCTTCTCCACAAAACTACCCTACTCTTCCTCCTCCACAACACTACCTTCCTCTTCCACATCAACAACACTTCCCTCCTCCCCTTCCTTCACAACACTACGCTCCTCTTCCTCCTCCACAACACTACCCTCCTCTTCATCCTCCACAACACCACCCTCCACTTCCTCCTCCACAACACTACCCTCCTCTTCCTCTTCCACAACACTTCCCTCCACCTCCTCCACAACACTTCCCTTTTCCTCCTCCTCCACAACACTACCCTCTTCTTCCTCCTGCACAAAACTTCCCTCCTCCTCCTCCTCCTCCATAACACGACCTTCCTCTTCCTCCTCCACAATTCTTCCCTCTTCCTCTTCCTCCACAACACTACCCACCTCTTCCTCCTCCACAACACTACCCTCCTCTTCCTCCTCCACAACACTACCCTCCTCTTCCTCCGTCACAGCTCTACCCTCCTCTTCCTCCTCCAGAACACTACCCTCCTCTTCCCCCTCCACAACACTACCCTCCTCTTGCTCCTCTACAACACTACCCTCCTCTTCCTCCTCCACAACACTACCCTCCTCTTCCTCCTTCACAGCTCTACCCTCCTCTTCCTCCTCCAGAACACTACCCTCCTCTTCCTCCTCCACAACACTACCCTTCTCCTCCTCCTCTACATTACTACCCTCCTCTTCCTCCTCTACAACACTACCCTCCTCTTACTCCTCCACAACACTACCCTCCTCTTCCTCCTCCACAACACTACCCTCCTCTTCCTCCTCCACAACACTACCCTCCTCTTCCTCCTCCACAAGACTACCCTCCTCTTCCTCCTCCACAGCACTACCCTCCTCTTCCTCCTCCACAGCACTACCCTCCTCTTCCTCCTCCACAGCACTACCCTCCTTCCTCCTCCACAACACTACCCTCCTCTTCCTCCTCCACAACACTACCCTCTTCTTCCACCTCCACAACACTACCCTCCTCTTCCTCCTCCACAAAACTACCCTCCTCTTCCACCTCCACAACACTACCCTCCTCTTCCTCCTCAACAACACTACCATCCTCTTCCTCCTCCACAACACTACCCTCCTCTTCCTCCTCCACAGCACTACTCTCCTCTTCCTCCTCCACAACACTACTCTCCTCTTCCTCCTCCACAACACTACCCTCCTCTTCCTCCTCCACAACACTACCCTCCTCCTCCTCCTCCTCAACACTACCCTCCTCCTCCTCCTCCACAGCACTACCCTCCTCCTCCTCCTCCTCCACAGCACAACCCTCCTCTTCCTCCTCCACAGCACTACCCTCCTTCCTCCTCTACAACACTACCCTCCGCTTTCTCCTTTACAACACTACTCTCTCTTCCTCCTCTACAACACTACCCTCCTCTTCCTCCTCCACAACACTACCCTCCTCCTCCTCCTCCTCAACACTACCCTCCTCCTCCTCCTCCGCAACACTACCCTCTTCTTCCTCCCCCACAACACTACCCTCCTCCTCCTCCTCTTCCTCCTCCACAGCACTACTCTCCTCTTCCTCCTCCACAACAATACTCTCCTCTTCCTCCTCCACAACACTACCCTCCTCTTCCTCCTCCACAACACTACCCTCCTCCTCCTCCTCCTCAACACTACCCTCCTCCTCCTCCTCCGCAACACTACCCTCTTCTTCCTCCCCCACAACACTACCCTCCTCCTCCTCCTCCTCCTCCTCCACAACACTACCTTCCTCTTCCACCTCAATAACACTTCCCTCCTCTTCCTCCTCCACAAAACTACTCTCCTCTTCCTCCTCCACAAGACTACCCTCCTCTTCCTTCTCCACAACACTACCCTCCTCTTCCTCCTCAACAGCACTACCCTCCTCCACAAAACTGCACTCCTCTCCCTTCTCCACAACACTACCCTCCTCTTCCTCCTCCACAACACTTTCCTCCTCCTTCTCCTCCACAGCACTACCCTCCTCTTCCTCCTCCACAACACTTTCCTCCTTCTCCTCCTCCACAACACTACCCTCCTCCTCCTCCTCCACAACACTACCTTCCTCTTCCACCTCAACAACACTTCCCTCCTCCTCTTCCTCCACAACACTACCTTCCTCGTCCTCCTCCACAACACTACCCTCTTCTTCCTCCTGCACAAAACTTCCCTCCTCCTCCTACTCCTCCATAACACGACCTTCCTCTTCCTCCTCCACAATTCTTCCCTCTTCCTCTTCCTCCACAACACTACGCACCTCTTCCTCCTCCACAACTCTACCCTCCTCTTCCTCCTCCACAACACTACCCTCCTCTTCCTCCTTCACAGCACTACCCTCCTCTTCCTCCTCCAGAACACTACCCTCCTCTTTCCCCTCCACAACACTACCCTCCTCTTCCTCCTCTACAACACTACCCTCCTCTTCCTCCTCCACAACACTACCCTCCTCTTACTCCTCTACAACACTACCCTCCTCTTCCTCCTCCATAACACTACCCTCCTTTTCCTCCTCCACAACACTACCCCTCGTCTTCTTCCTCCACAAAACTACCCTCCTCTTCCTCCTCTTCAACACTACCCCTCCTCTTCCTCCTTCACAAAACTACCCACCTCTTCCTCCTCCACAACACTACCCTCCTCTTCCTTTTCCACAACACTTCCCTCCTCCTCTTCCTCCACAACACTGCCCTCCTCTTCCTCCTCCACAACACTACCCTCCTCTTCCTCCTCCATAACACTACCCTCTTCTTCCTCCTGCACAAAACTTCCCTTCTCCTCCTCCTTCTCCTCCACAACACGACCTTCCTCTTCCATCTCCACAACACTTCCCTCCTCTTCTTCTTCCACAACACAACCCACCTCTTCATCCTCCACAACACTACCCTCCTCTTCCTCCTCCACAACACTACCCTCTTCTTCCTCCTGCACAAAACTTCCCTCCTCCTCCTCCTCCTCCATAACACGACCTTCCTCTTCCTCCTCCACAATTCTTCCCTCTTCCTCTTCCTCCACAACACTACCCACCTCTTCCTCCTCCACAACACTACCCTCCTCTTCCTCCTCCACAACACTACCCTCCTCTTCCTCCTTCACAGCACTACCCTCCTCTTCCTCCTCCAGAACACTACCCTCCTCTTCCCCCTCCACAACACTACCCTCCTCTTGCTCCTCTACAACACTACCCTTCTCCTCCTCCTCTACATTACTACCCTCCTCTTCCTCCTCTACAACACTACCCTCCTCTTACTCCTCCACAACACTACCCTCCTCTTCCTCCTCCACAACACTACCCTCCTCTTCCTCCTCCACAACACTACCCTCCTCTTCCTCCTCCACAAGACTACCCTCCTCTTCCTCCTCCACAGCACTACCCTCCTCTTCCTCCTCCACAGCACTACCCTCCTCTTCCTCCTCCACAGCACTACCCTCCTTCCTCCTCCACAACACTACCCTCCTCTTCCTCCTCCACAACACTACCCTCTTCTTCCACCTCCACAACACTACCCTCCTCTTCCTCCTCCACAAAACTACCCTCCTCTTCCACCTCCACAACACTACCCTCCTCTTCCTCCTCAACAACACTACCCTCCTCTTCCTCCTCCACAACACTACCCTCCTCTTCCTCCTCCACAGCACTACTCTCCTCTTCCTCCTCCACAACACTACTCTCCTCTTCCTCCTCCACAACACTACCCTCCTCTTCCTCCTCCACAACACTACCCTCCTCCTCCTCCTCCTCAACACTACCCTCCTCCTCCTCCTCCACAGCACTACCCTCCTCATCCTCCTCCACAGCACAACCCTCCTCTTCCTCCTCCACAGCACTACCCTCCTTCCTCCTCTACAACACTACCCTCCGCTTTCTCCTTTACAACACTACTCTCTCTTCCTCCTCTACAACACTACCCTCCTCTTCCTCCTCCACAACACTACCCTCCTCCTCCTCCTCCTCAACACTACCCTCCTCCTCCTCCTCCGCAACACTACCCTCTTCTTCCTCCCCCACAACACTACCCTCCTCCTCCTCCTCTTCCTCCTCCACAGCACTACTCTCCTCTTCCTCCTCCACAACAATACTCTCCTCTTCCTCCTCCACAACACTACCCTCCTCTTCCTCCTCCACAACACTACCCTCCTCCTCCTCCTCCTCAACACTACCCTCCTCCTCCTCCTCCGCAACACTACCCTCTTCTTCCTCCCCCACAACACTACCCTCCTCCTCCTCCTCCTCCTCCTCCACAACACTACCTTCCTCTTCCACCTCAATAACACTTCCCTCCTCTTCCTCCTCCACAAAACTACTCTCCTCTTCCTCCTCCACAAGACTACCCTCCTCTTCCTTCTCCACAACACTACCCTCCTCTTCCTCCTCAACAGCACTACCCTCCTCCACAAAACTGCACTCCTCTTCCTTCTCCACAACACTACCCTCCTCTTCCTCCTCCACAACACTTTCCTCCTCCTTCTCCTCCACAGCACTACCCTCCTCTTCCTCCTCCACAACACTTTCCTCCTCCTCCTCCTCCACAACACTACCCTCCTCCTCCTCCTCCACAACACTACCTTCCTCTTCCACCTCAACAACACTTCCCTCCTCCTCTTCCTCCACAACACTACCTTCCTCGTCCTCCTCCACAACACTACCCTCTTCTTCCTCCTGCACAAAACTTCCCTCCTCCTCCTACTCCTCCATAACACGACCTTCCTCTTCCTCCTCCACAATTCTTCCCTCTTCCTCTTCCTCCACAACACTACGCACCTCTTCCTCCTCCACAACTCTACCCTCCTCTTCCTCCTCCACAACACTACCCTCCTCTTCCTCCTTCACAGCACTACCCTCCTCTTCCTCCTCCAGAACACTACCCTCCTCTTTCCCCTCCACAACACTACCCTCCTCTTCCTCCTCTACAACACTACCCTCCTCTTCCTCCTCCACAACACTACCCTCCTCTTACTCCTCTACAACACTACCCTCCTCTTCCTCCTCCATAACACTACCCTCCTTTTCCTCCTCCACAACACTACCCCTCGTCTTCTTCCTCCACAAAACTACCCTCCTCTTCCTCCTCTTCAACACTACCCCTTCTCTTCCTCCTTCACAAAACTACCCACCTCTTCCTCCTCCACAACACTACCCTCCTCTTCCTTTTCCACAACACTTCCCTCCTCCTCTTCCTCCACAACACTGCCCTCCTCTTCCTCCTCCACAACACTACCCTCCTCTTCCTCCTCCACAACACTACCCTCTTCTTCCTCCTGCACAAAACTTCCCTTCTCCTCCTCCTTCTCCTCCACAACATGACCTTCCTCTTCCATCTCCACAACACTTCCCTCCTCTTCTTCTTCCACAACACAACCCACCTCTTCATCCTCCACAACACTACCCTCCTCTTCCTCCTCCACAACACTACCCTCTTCTTCCTCCTGCACAAAACTTCCCTCCTCCTCCTCCTCCTCCATAACACGACCTTCCTCTTCCTCCTCCACAATTCTTCCCTCTTCCTCCTCCTCCACAACACTACCCACCTCTTCCTCCTCCACAACACTACCCTCCTCTTCCTCCTCCACAACACTACCCTCCTCTTCCTCCTTCACAGCACTACCCTCCTCTTCCTCCTCCAGAACACTACCCTCCTCTTCCCCCTCCACAACACTACCCTCCTCTTGCTCCTCTACAACACTACCCTTCTCCTCCTCCTCTACATTACTACCCTCCTCTTCCTCCTCTACAACACTACCCTCCTCTTACTCCTCCACAACACTACCCTCCTCTTCCTCCTCCACAACATTACCCTCCTCTTCCTCCTCCACAACACTACCCTCCTCTTCCTCCTCCACAAGACTACCCTCCTCTTCCTCCTCCACAGCACTACCCTCCTCTTCCTCCTCCACAGCACTACCCTCCTCTTCCTCCTCCACAGCACTACCCTCCTTCCTCCTCCACAACACTACCCTCCTCTTCCTCCTCCACAACACTACCCTCTTCTTCCACCTCCACAACACTACCCTCCTCTTCCTCCTCCACAAAACTACCCTCCTCTTCCACCTCCACAACACTACCCTCCTCTTCCTCCTCAACAACACTACCCTCCTCTTCCTCCTCCACAACACTACCCTCCTCTTCCTCCTCCACAACACTACTCTCCTCTTCCTCCTCCACAACACTACTCTCCTCTTCCTCCTCCACAACACTACCCTCCTCTTCCTCCTCCACAACACTACCCTCGTCCTCCTCCTCCTCAACACTACCCTCCTCCTCCTCCTCCGCAACACTACCCTCTTCTTCCTCCCCCACAACACTACCCTCCTCCTCCTCCTCCTCCTCCACAACACTACCTTCCTCTTCCACCTCAACAACACTTCCCTCCTCTTCCTCCTCCACAAAACTACTCTCCTCTTCCTCCTCCACAAGACTACCCTCCTCTTCCTCCTCCACAACACTACCCTCCTCTTCCTCCTCAACAGCACTACCCTCCTCCACAAAACTGCACTCCTCTTCCTTCTCCACAACACTACCCTCCTCTTCCTCCTCCACAACACTTTCCTCCTCCTTCTCCTCCACAGCACTACCCTCCTCTTCCTCCTCCACATCAATTTCCTCCTCCTCCTCCTCCACAACACTACCCTCCTCCTCCTCCTCCACAACACTACCTTCCTCTTCCACCTCAACAACACTTCCCTCCTCCTCTTCCTCCACAACACTACGCTCCTCTTCCTCCTCCACAACACTACCCTCCTCTTTCACTTCCACAACACTACCTTCCTCGTCCTCCTCCACAACACTACCTTCCTCGTCCTCCTCCACAACACTACCCTCTTCTTCCTCCTGCACAAAACTTCCCTCCTCCTCCTCCTCCTCCATAACACGACCTTCCTCTTCCTCCTCCACAATTCTTCCCTCTTCCTCTTCCTCCACAACACTACGCACCTCTTCCTCCTCCACAACTCTACCCTCCTCTTCCTCCTCCACAACACTACCCTCCTCTTCCTCCTTCACAGCACTACCCTCCTCTTCCTCCTCCAGAACACTACCCTCCTCTTTCCCCTCCACAACACTACCCTCCTCTTCCTCCTCTACAACACTACCCTCCTCTTCCTCCTCCACAACACTACCCTCCTCTTACTCCTCTACAACACTACCCTCCTCTTCCTCCTCCATAACACTACCCTCCTTTTCCTCCTCCACAACACTACCCCTCGTCTTCTTCCTCCACAAAACTACCCTCCTCTTCCTCCTCCTCAACACTACCCCTCCTCTTCCTCCTTCACAAAACTACCCACCTCTTCCTCCTCCACAACACTACTTTCCTCTTCCTTTTCCACAACACTTCCCTCCTCCTCTTCCTCCACAACACTACCCTCCTCTTCCTCCTCCACAACACTACCCTCCTCTTCCTCCTCCACAACACTACCCTCTTCTTCCTCCTGCACAAAACTTCCCTTCTCCTCCTCCTCCTCCTCCACAACACGACCTTCCTCTTCCATCTCCACAACACTTCCCTCCTCTTCTTCTTCCACAACACAACCCACCTCTTCTTCCTCCACAACACTACCCTCCTCTTACTCCTCCACAGCACTACCATCCTCTTCCTCCTCCACTGCACTACCCTCCTCTTCTACGCTTGTATTGGACTAGTGGAAGATCCAAGTCTCACTAATACCTTAACTACTTGGTATTCACGAGGTCCACTATTAGTCAAGAAACCAGAAATATTTAACCTCACACTTTTGGCACGTTTTAAATTTAACTGCTCGACTAACTGTTGTGTAATGAAGGTTTTTTGTGATCCTTGATCAAAAAGACCTCTAGTGTTAACTCTAGATCTCCGGTTTATTAGTCTAAGTTGAGCTGTAGGCAGAGTGGTATTATTGCCTGACTCAGTAGCAAGTACATTTATTTCTTGATGCACTTTGCAATATTGCACTGTGGTAGAATTCGTGGAATTCTCCCCAGTGGTCATGGTTGGTGTAGAAGATTTTCTACATAAGGCGTAGTGATGTACACCTTGGTTGCATCTGTTGCAGGAACGAAGCTGCACTACACATTTTTTGGGGATCATGAGAGCCCATGCACTTGGTGCACATGTGTATTTCTTGCAACCTTTTAATCCTAGTATTATAAGTAGTATAAACAGAGCATTGGTAGGTGGCATGTCCTTGATTACAAAACAGACACCTTCTCTCCTTGTTTGACTTGGTCTCTTTAGTAGACAAGTCATTGGTTATCTCAGAAGGAGACACCGAATAAGTACCTACATTTCCACTTCTTTTCCCAGTGGATGGAGTAGTCTTGGATTTATATTTACTAGACTTATTCAAAGTCGGCTTGGGTTTGACTGAAGTGTCAGTATTAGTTGGTTTAGACTCAGGTTTAATTTTATCATGAGTCTTCAACCTGTTAACCGTTATTCTCAGTCCCTCAAATATATGGTCAAGAGTGAGAAACTCGGTATTATAGTGTGAGCAGAGCTCTGTTAAGACATTTCGAGGTAATTTCCTCTGCAAAAGTAACTTGATTGACCATTCTGAAGCTGGTATATCAACTTTAGTACCTAAGGCCTTTACTAGAGACTCTACTTCTAGTCTGAAGCTTTGAAGTGACTCTGGTCTACTATTTGGTGCATTCAGATCTAGCAATTGGTAATAGAGGGTAGCTATACTTAACTCTTTGTTGCAATAGTTCAACTTCAACAGTTTTATAGCTTCCTCATAATTACTCTCATCGAGAGTTAGGTTATGTATGACCTTTATAGCTTATAAATTTATGTACTTAGCAGCTCTCTGGTAGTATTCTGGTGTTACTCCCCAACGATTATCTTGACTTGGTTGGCGAGGTTCCACTAACGTGAATACTACCGAATTACTGATGAGCTTGAAAGAAGAAATTATGGCTTTAAGGTACTTGATCACCTCAGCTGGATGACGAGTAGGATGGATGTCATTACCACCTAAGTAAATAATGGTTAGATGGTGAGGCCACTCTAACGCAGGTGTTAGTGTGGAATTGTTATAAAAGTTATGAGCTGTTGCTCCTGGTGACCTAAAGATTCTTACTTCTGTATGAGGTATAGGTCTAAGTGTTGTGGGTATTTGACTGTGTCCCACTAGTGCTACCTTATACATGAGGTGAAAGTAGCAATGAATTGGTGTGACTTAGACTAACTTATGTGCTACGCTGTTGGCAGACACAATTAATTAAATGGTTAGTCTAGATTACATCACACAAGGATTAGTTATTACTAATTAGTATTTATAATTATAATTTATGTTTATTCGGTTCGATAAGGACCATATTGTGGGACATTTGGGGCTTGACTCTATTTATTTAAATATTAATGTAATAAAAATCAATTACGAAGGACCACCTGCTTTTATAGTAAAGAGGGAAACTAATAAAATGTGATCATTAGAAAATTCCTAGATGAACCAGTAACTATGGATAAATACTAGAGAATATAATCACTTGTATAATTAATGGGCTGTATATAATTTAACTGAATCAAAGCCTCAAACACCTACATTGGGGGGTTATTACTAGAACTTCATATATGTCTAGGAACTAGTGTGGTTCGTGCACCAGTTCATTATGCAATAATCTAATCCTATGATCAATTATAGAATCAATAAAACAATCACCAATAAGAACATAGATTATGAACATGAGAAATTAATGATTATAATAAACACGTGTTAATCCAGAAAACAGTGATCCATAGTAATAATACACTACAGATAATGTAATTAAAGGAATACGGAAAAAGGTCTTAGCTTGAAGACGTTTTCCAAGACATCGGTTATGACTCATCCTCGGAATCTCCTGAACTCGTCATGGAACACTGGGAGATGATTAACACGGGAAATGACAGCTCGGGGAATTCTTCACACACGCTGCAAATCAAAATATATTCAGTAGCAACATATTAGGCTGCTAAATATCTATGTTCAAGAAATTAAAATGGAGAGTGGAGACAGATAATAACCTGTGGTTTGTTTTAGTTGCTCGGCGTAACGACAAGCTACCCAGCTATAACCTATCCATAATGATGTATCAAAAGGGAATAAAGGTACTTAGCTAATAGGGCACTGTGTAAGTTGAGGCTTGCCGAAGCTCGCGTCCTAGGTTCTGTCGTCGTAATAATGAACACGTGGTGTCGAGCCTAGCCTAGATGCTGACGCACTTCTCTGGCCGGTCACATTAGTCTACACGGAACCAATTAACAGGTTCCCGGCGAAACGTCAAGTTAATTCTCGTTGACGATCCACCACGAGGGTGACACTATAAACCAGCTAAGTTGCTATATTCTGCAACAATTCTTCACACCTCACAGTGGCGACTTTCCTCCTCCCCGTTCTCGGTGGCGTCCACTCCAGCAATGGCGTCTCCTCTCCCCCCGCTCCGCGTCCCGCATTTGATACACAACTTATTTACTACGAATAATATCATTTCTCGCAGTTGTGATTGAAATGCTCGGATAAGGACGGGTTTATTATTCAGAGGAGTTAAATATTATTATTTGCCCGTTTTACGATGGTAAACAAGCAATGGAGATGAATTAAAGTCTCTCCAGGGCATTCACGCGTGACGTTAATTTTATTACCAGATAACAGTTGTAACTATAAACGCTCTATTTGGCATTAGTTGGGGATCAGTTTATCTGTAAATAATTATCACACAGAACACCGTTGTTTTATAGAGAATCAAACTCAATTCTCAGACACACTGGATATAGATGTGTTTATTATAATGGAATCTGACGCAATACTGGCGTCTGGTGACGTAAGAATTCTAGCCTTATTGTACAGATACAATTATTAGTACATGTGAACTCTACGGTTGATTAATTTTAATTACTACAGTGATTAGTAGATTTAGTAATAATTAATAATAATACAAGTGTTGTATTATTGTTGGAAATTTCCAACATGAACAGTGTTGGAAAGATTCCTTTGACTATTTTTTGGTTGATTGAATAATAAGTTTAGTTGAGAAATGAGGAAAGTGACTATGTTTTAGTTGATTGGCAAAAGATTTAGATAAGAAGTTACAAGAAAGGTTTGTCTTTGTAAATTTGGAACTGAATAAAGTGTATATTTGTTTAAGAACGGGGTTGGTAGAACTATTAAGTTGACTACGAGAATTACTTTGACATAGTTTTGCAAATAAAAACTTGGTGACTAAAATTGTTGAGGTAACTGTATTGCAGTATAATATTATTTGACAAAGAACTAGTTAGTGAATGGAAGAAACAAATTGGTTTAAAGAAACAAAGAACATAAAAAAAATTGAGGTTAAGTAGGGGAATGAACACAGTGAACATACGGTGAACACAGAAAACATGTAAGAAAAAGTTGATGAATAGAGTGAACATGCAGGGAATATGAACTTATAGAGAATATGAAGACATGATAAGGAACATAGGGAATACAAAGAATGAACACTGAACATGTGAAGAACAAGCTAAGAACATTGAGAACATGAATATTGAGTATAAAAGTTATACAGAGAACATATGATGTACATGAAAACATGACAAAGAACATAGTGAACATACGGGGAAAATGGTAGAAAAAAATTTGAACTGAGCATGCTGTGAACATTTGCAGAACATGGAATGAACACAGAAAACATGGAAAAAATGTGAAGAACACAGCTGAATATAGAGAAAATATGCAAATACAGTATGATGATTATTGAAGGTTTGGATACGTTGGGAATGAAAGATAATTACACAGGTTGGGGTTTTGTGACTACTCTGATAAAGAGTTAGGCTGGAGAGGGACTTGATCGGATATATTTATGTTCGATGATCTAAGACAGAGGAAATGGAGCTTGGCTAATGTCCAGATTAATTTTACTACGTTAGAAATAAGGTGATCTTAAATCTCAGGGTGATTTAGTTGGAAAATAAAGAACTTGTACAAAATGAACTAAGCTGGGGGACAAGAGTTGAAACTTGATAACTGAACTGGTTTTTATTTACTATGTCTGAAAATGTAGTTGGGTGTTTAAATCTCAGGGGGATTTGGACTGATAGTAATGAATTTACAGGAATGAACCTGGACAGAGGACAAGAGCTAGAGTTTTATAATTGTTTACATCATATTTACTATGTCTGAAATACAGAGGGTAAAAATTTCAGGGAAATTGATGGGTTATTAAAAAGATACAAGAGAGAACTAAGGTGGGGACGAGAGCTGGAGCTCGTTAACTGTTTTGATCTTATTTACGGTGCATGAAATACAGAGGGTAAAAATTTCAGGGGAATTGATAGGATATTAACAAAGACTTGAGGGTGGAGCAGGGTGGGGGACGAGAGCTGGAGCTCAGTAACTGACTTGATCTTATTTACTACGACTGAAATATGACTGTTTAAAATTTAAGGGAGATTGGACTGCTAGTAGCGAAAATGTGGTCTGTCAAATTTGGGTCTTCAATTGAACTCTGATTAATTTCGATCATGAACTGGACTCTAATGAAAATTGGGTAGAAAATGGACTCTGTCAAATTTCTGTCGTTAATTGGACTCTGACGAATTTCTGTTGATAATTGGACTCTGATGAAATTTGAGCTTAAAACTGTCTCTGACTAATTTTGCCAGAAAACTGGACTCTGGCGAATTTCTGTTGATAATTGGACTCTGATGAACTATGAGCTTAAAACTGTCTCTGACTAATTTTGCTCACAAATTGGAAATTCATTTTTAGGTATAAAATGGTCTCTGACGAAATTCTGTCTATAACTGGGCTCTGTTCAATTTTGGTCCTTACAGGTGAAATAGTCGTAAATGGATATAAAACTAAATGTTATGGCTAAGTTGTCTATTTTCCTTAATAAAACATCTAAGACAATATTCTCTGAAAATGGTCTTTTTTTACAAAATTTGGTCATAAACATATAAATAAACTTCTATGATTATTTAAAACTCTGAAATATTTTCTTAAAACTGAACTCTGAAAAAATTTGAGTTTCTCCCATATGAACTTTAATAAACTTGTATGAACTTATTTTCATCATAAGAACTTTTAACAAACTTTTAAAATCTCAGAAATTATTTTCCTCATAAGAATTCCTTAACTCCAAATCTGTGACTGGCCAAATTCACCTGGAACCCCCAAAGATCCACAGGGGATTTTCGAAATTTACCTGAAAACCTTGACTCACACAGACGATTTTTCCGAAGTTGAAAACAGGCAAAATATGTCCATAGAGTTCACCTGGAAATGATGTGACACAAACACGATATTTTCTAAAAATTTTCTTTAAGATTTTCCTACTTATTTTCATCATAAGAAACCTTAACAAACTTCTAAAATCTCAGAAATTATTTTCCTCGTAAGAATTCCTTAATTCCAAATCTGTGACTCCCCAAATTTGCCTGAAAACCCCGAAGATCCACAGAACATTTTTTCCCCCAGAAAAAAAAATGTTCTGTGGTTCTTACCCCCTACTACTCACACACACACACACACACACACACACACACACAGACATACACACACACCCACTGAGGGCTCGGTGCGGCGGTCGAGAGAGTCTTGTGAGGCGGCTGAGGGCAGGGAGGAAACCGGAGATGAGGGGAGGTGCAAACCTGGGCTGTTAGGCGAGAGGGGGGCTTACTCCCGCCGTTTACCCGCTGGACCTCCTCCAGTCGAAACTGGAGAAGGTTCAGAGGTTTGCGACGAGGCTTGTCCCAGAGTTACGAGGGATGGGATATGAAGAGCGTCTGAAGGAACTGAACCTTACGACACTAGAGAAATGAAGGGAGAGAGGAGATATTATAGGGACATATAAAATACTCAGGGGAATTGACAAAGTGGAAATAGATGAAATGTTCACACGTAATAATAACAAAACGAGGGGACATGGGTGGAAACTGGAAACTCAGTTGAGTCACAGAGATGTTAGGAAGTTTTCTTTTAGCGTGAGAGTAGTGGAAAAATGGAATGCACTTGGGGAACAGGTTGTGAAAGCAAATACTATTCATACTTTTAAAACTAGATATGATAGGGAAATGGGACAGGAGTCATTGCTGTAAACATCCGATAGCTGGAAAGGCGGGATCCAAGAGTCAATGCTCGATCCTGCAAGCACAAATAGGTGAGTACACACACACACACACACACACACAATCACACACACACTCACACACACACACAGTCTTGGGTTAGCTTTGATCGTGAGCAGACGTGTAGGGTCAGCGGTCGCGTTAACCGAGGGAACAATAGGGTTCAAGGGAGCGGGTGTACTGTGCAGTGAGAATCGGGACAGTGTAAATTGAACAGTGGCATTGTAATGCAACACATTGATCACATCTCATGGTAAATTATCTTAGTGAATTTAGAGAAGATAGCTAGTGAAGATCGACTTCTTGAGGAAGCATCAATCGCATCAGCCGGGACCCACGTGGAGACCTGAAGTCCTCACAGGATTACCGACGACACGCCGTGTATTCACCTGGAGTGCTTGTGGGGGGCTGGCTGGTAAGTGTCTCTCATAAGTCTCCAACAGTGTACAAGGTTAATATAATATCATATCATAGACACTATTGCATTCCATTCAATAATACAATCGTAATAATACAATCGTGGTAGACAGGTAACAGGGACAGCAACTGTGAGCTCACTGGGAACCCAGATAAGCCGCTAATCCTCCCCCACCCACCGTAATCTGAAGACTACACGTCACCCATCTCTTAACCCCCCATCTCACTCTCCCAACACACTTCCCCCCACCACCACCACTCCCACACTCCCAAAACACTCCCACCCCCCCGCACCACACCCACTCACACAAGGACTATTCTTGCTCTCTCTCTCTTGACAAGGGCAAAATGGCAGATGGACACAACAGGGACACAGGGAACAGCCAAATTGATCAAACGAGGGACATGTTAACCCAAGTTCTGGAGGGATTCAGGAAGGAGATGCAGGAAATGTGGATTACAATTAACAACCTGCAAAGTGAGCTGACATTAGCAAGGGAGGAGATCAAATCCCTCACAGAAAAAAATAAAAAGACCGAGCAGATTATCATCCAAAGGGAAGGTGGGAATGTTACATTGGAAGGAAATGCCTCTGTACCTGAAACATTTGCAGACATACTGAAAAAGAGCTCAGAAGCAATGAACACAGTGAGGGAGGTAGCGATGCAAGCAGCTACATCACAGGAAGCAGCAAGCTGCACCACTCACCTGCTGGAGAGAAAAAGATCAGTGGTAGTTGTAGGCATCAAAGAACAGGAAGGATCCAACAGGCAAAAATGGAACAGCAAGGATAGAGAGGCAGTACAGGGGCTACTGAAGAAGTTACAGATGGAAGGGGCTGAACGAAACATTGAGAAGGATTTCAGGTTGGGCTGGTACAACAAGGACAGAAACCGACTTGTAAAGGTGGTGTTTACAAACGAAACCACGAAGGAGGATATTCTCGAAAGGAACAGTCGACTGCAGCATGTGGAGGGATACAAGAAAGTATTCCTTCAGAGGGAAAGGACGAAGGAGGAGAGAGCCAGAGCAGCAGAGGCAAGGAGGAAGCGCAGGGAGGGAGAAGCACGCCAGGAAATCACAGCCCCCAACACAACAGTCCTAGAGACAAGAGGCGAACCCAAAATGAGCATCCCAGCAACACCAGAGGGGAGGGCAACCCCACCACCCCCCTCTGCATAAAAACCCTCCCTTCCCCTCACCCTACCTGCCCCCACCCAACCCTCCCTCCCCCCCCACCCCATTCTTACCCTGTCATCCCTTCCCTATTCCCATCATGTCCCCCCTCCCCCTTCATCCCATACCCTCCCTATCCCTCCTCCCCCCTTCACCCCTTATCCTCCATGTCCCCCCTATCTCCTTAACCCACACCCTACCTGTCCCCCCTTCCATGAAACCCTCACCCAAAACTCCCCTGAAACACTTCAAACCACCTCACAGATCATCTCACCCACTGAAAAGCTTCCCACACCAGCAGAATGCTCGCCAAGAAAGGGACAAGAAAATGAACTGAAGAAAGTGAGCTTCAAGGCAATGTACACTAACATAGATGGAATTACTAATAAAACAAGTGAACTCGGAGAATGGGCACTAGAAGAAAACCCAGACATAATAGCACTCACAGAAACAAAGCTAACAAACACCATAACAAACACAGTGTTTCCACAGGGCTACTATGTAGTGAGGAAAGAGAGAGAAGGGAGAGGAGGAGGTGGTGTAGCTTTGCTACTAAGAGAAAGTTGGAGTTTCGAAGAGATGGTAATTCAGAACTGTGAAGGTTTCAGTGACTACGTATCAGGCACCATAGCAACTGGAGGACAGAAAATTATAGTAGTAGTCATATATAACCCCCTACCGAATGTCAGAAGACCCAGACAGGAATATGATAGAAACAACTTGGCCACCATCAATATAATAGAGAGAGCAGCTTCTGTGGCTAGCAGCAACGGATCCAGGCTCCTAATCATGGGAGACTTCAACCATGGAAAGATAGATTGGGGGTACAGAGACCCACATGGAGGCCCAGACACATGGAGAGCTAAGCTGCTGGATGTGGCAACAAGAAACTTTCTAAGTCAACATGTCAAGTGACCGACAAGAACGAGAGGAGGGGATGAACCAGCCTTGCTTGATCTGATATTTACCCTAAATGAGTCGGATATAAGGGAAGTTAAGTTGGAAGCCCCCTTGGGAATGAGTGATCATAGTGTATTGAGCTTTGAGTGTCTGGTTGAGATAGGAATTATTACCCCCAAAAAAGAACTGGGAAACAAAGGTCTGGCGTACCGAAAGGGAAACTATGAGGAGATGAATAAATTCCTATGGGATATACATTGGGACACAGAACTCGGAGCCAAGTCCGTACAAGACATGATGGACTATGTCACCCAAAAATGTCAGGAGGCTGTAAGCAGGTTTGTCCCAGCCCGACAGGAAAAAACAGAGAAGCAAAGGAAGAATCCGTGGTTTAATAGGGAATGTATGAAAGCAAAGGAGCTGAACAAAAGGGCATGGAGGAACTTCCGTAATAACAGAACACCAGAAAGTAGAGAGACATACCAGAGAACCAGGAACGAGTATGTTAGTGTGAGAAGAGCAGCTGAGAAAGGGTATGAAAATGAAATAGCTAATAAAGCCAAGACCGAACCAAAGCTACTACACAGTCACATCAGGAGGAAGACAACAGTGAAGGAACAGGTGATTAAACTTAGGGTGGGCGAGGACAGGTACACAGAGAATGACAAAGAGGTGTGTGAAGAACTCAACAATAGGTTCCAGGAGGTCTTTACAATAGAACAGGGAGAAGTCACGGTGCTAGGAGAGGTGGCAGCAAACCAGGTGACCTTGGAAAGGTTCGAAATTACAAGAGATGAGGTCAAGAAGCATCTATTGGAGCTGGATGTGAGAAATGCTGTTGGGCCGGATGGAATCTCACCATGGGTATTGAAAGAGTGTGCAGGAGCACTTTCCTTGCCACTCTCCATAGTGTATAGTAGGTCACTGGAAACGGGAGACCTACCAGAAGTATGGAAGACTGCTAATGTAGTACCAATATTTAAAAAGGGTGACAGACAAGAGGCACTGAACTACAGGCCAGTGTCCTTAACTTGTTTACCATGCAAGGTGATGGAGAAGATTGTGAGAAAAAACCTAGTAACACATCTGGAGAGAAGAGACTTCGTGACAACCCATCAACATGGGTTCAGGGAGGGTAAATCTTGCCTTACAGGCTTGATAGAATTCTACGATCAGGTGACACAGATTAAGCAAGAAAGAGAGGGCTGGGCGGACTGCATTTTCTTGGATTGTCGGAAAGCCTTTGACACAGTACCGCATAAGAGGCTGGTACATAAGCTGGAGAGACAGGCAGGTGTAGCTGGTAAGGTGCTCCAGTGGATAAGGGAGTATCTAAGCAATAGGAAGCAGAGAGTTACGGTGAGGGGTGAGACCTCCGATTGGCGTGAAGTCACCAGTGGAGTCCCACAGGGCTCTGTACTCGGTCCTATCTTGTTTCTGATATATGTAAATGATCTCCCGGAGGGTATCGATTCATTTCTCTCAATGTTTGCGGACGATGCTAAAATTATGAGAAGGATTAAAACAGAAGAGGACTGTTTGAGGCTTCAAGAAGACCTAGACAAGCTGAAGGAATGGTCAAACAAATGGTTGTTAGAGTTTAACCCAACCAAATGTAATGTAATGAAGATAGGTGTAGGGAGCAGGAGGCCAGATACAAGGTATCATCTGGGAGAGGAAATTCTTCAGGAGTCAGAGAAGGAAAAAGACTTGGGGTTGATATCACGCCAGACCTGTCTCCTGCAGCACATATCAAGCGGATAACATCAGCGCCAAAGGCCAGGCTGGCCAACATACGAACGGCATTCAGAAACTTGTGTAAAGAATCATTCAGAACTTTGTATACCACATATGTCAGGCCAATCCTGGAGTATGCAGCCCCAGCATGGAGTCCATATCTAGTCAAGGATAAGACTAAACTGGAAAAGGTTCAAAGGTTTGCCACCAGACTAGTACCCGAGCTGAGAGGTATGAGCTACGAGGAGAGACTACGGGAATTAAACCTCACTTCGCTGGAAGACAGAAGAGTTAGGGGGGACATGATCACCACATTCAAGATTCTGAAGGGGATTGATAGGGTAGATAAAGACAGTCTATTTAACACAAGGGGAACACGCACAAGGGGACACAGGTGGAAACTGAGTGCCCAAATGAGCCACAGAGATATTAGAAAGAACTTTTTTAGTGTCAGAGTGGTTGACAAATGGAATGCATTAGGAAGTGATGTGGTGGAGGCTGACTCCATACACAGTTTCAAGTGTAGATATGACAGAGCCCGATAGGCTCATGAATCTGTACACCTGTTGATTGACGGTTGAGAGGCGGGACCAAAGAGCCAGAGCTCAACCCCCGCAAACACAACTAGGTGAGTACAACTAGGTGAGTACACACACACACACACACACACACACACACACACACACACACACACACACACACACACACACACACACACACACACACACACAAACACAATCACACACACACACACACTCACACTCACACACACACACACACACACACACACACACACACACACACACACACACACACACACACACACACACACACACACACACACACACACACACACACAGAAGGAGAGAAGGGACTTCGTGACAAATCGACAACATGGGTTCAGGGAGGGTAAATCTTGCCTGACTGGCTTAGTAGAGTTCTACGACCAGGTGAAAAAGATTAAGCAAGAAAGAGAGGGCTGGGCGGACTGCATTTTCTTGGATTGTCGGAAAGCCTTTGACACAGTACCGCATAAGAGGCTGGTACATAAGCTGGAGAGACAGGCAGGTGTAGCTGGTAAGGTGCTCCAATGGATAAGTACCTAAGCAATAGGAAGCAGAGAGCTACGGTGAGGGGTGAGACCTCTGATTGGTGTGAAGTCACCAGTGGAGTCTCACAGGGCTCTGTACTCGGTCCTCTCTTGTTTCTGATATATGTAAATGATCTCCCGGAGGGTATAGATTCATTTCTCTCAATGTTTGCGGATGATGCCAAAATTATGAGAAGGATTAAGACAGAAGAGGACTGTTTGAGGCTTCAAGAAGACCTAAACAAACTGAAGGAAGGGTCGAACAAGTGGTTGTTAGAGTTCAACCCAACCAAATGTAATGTAATGAAGATAGGTGTAGGGAGCAGGAGGCCAAATACAAGGTATCATCTGGGAGAGGAAATCCTTCAGGAGTCAGAGAAAGAAAAAGACTTGGGAGTTGATATCACGCCAGACTTGTCTCCTGCAGCACATATCAAGAGGATAACATCAGCGGCATATGCCAGGCTGGCCAACATACAAAAGGCATTCAGAAATTTGTGTAAAGAATCATTCAGAACTTTGTATACCACATATGTCAGGCCAATTCTGGAGTATGCAGCCCCATCATGGTGTCCATATCTAGTCAAGGATAAGACTAAACTGGAAAAGGTTCAAAGATTTGCCCCCAGACTAGTACCCGAGCTGAGAGATATGAGCTACGAGGAGAGACTGCGGGAATTGAACCTCACTTCGCTGGAAGACAGAAGAGTTAGGGGGGGACATGATCACTACATTCAAGATTCTCAAGGGAATTGATAGGGTAGATAAAGACAGGCTATTTAACACAAGGGGCACACGCACAAGGGGACACAGGTGGAAACTGAGCGTCCAAATGAGCCACAGAGATATTAGAAAGAACTTTTTTAGTGTCAGAGTGGTTGACTAATGGAATGCATTAGGAAGTGATGTGGTGGAGGCTGACTCCATACACAGTTTCAAGTGTAGATATGATAGAGCCCAATAGGCTCAGGAATCTGTACACCTGTTGATTGACGGTTGAGAGACGGGACCAAAGAGCCAGAGCTCAACCCCCGCAAGCACAACTAGGTGAGTACACACACACACACACACACACACACACACACACACACAATAATATTCATTTGGTGTTGGATGTAAAGGACTAGACACGCTTTGCATGTTGACCAATCCTCACCCTAGAAAATGAAGGTACGACGATGTTTCGGTCTATCCTGGACCATTCCCAAGTCGATTGTGCTTTATATTTCAAAACTGATATTTTTTTTGGATAGTAGATAGCTGATTTTCCACGTTACGTTGCATTGTGAGAAACAAGGTCTAAAAATCTGTCACACAGTAATAATTATTTTGTGATGAATGAAGTTGAGATGGAGATTGACTAGACAAGCTTTACATTTAAAAAATTTATATATTTTGGACATCAGAAAGCTGATTTTCCGCAAGGCGTTTTTGATGCTTTTTTGGTTTTGAAAATAATTGACAGTTTAGACCAAGTTTAGTGAGGTCTTTTTGGTCCTTATTAAGATCGTAAGTTGCGAGGTTTATGTAGCCATCCTTTGGACGAGGGATCTTTAACTGTCCATCGTTTAGGGCTGTCAATTTTCGGAGGGTCTTAGTTTCTAAATAGGTTTTGTGTTGTTGTTTTAGTTTGAGTAGTTCACTGTTGATGGTTTGCTTGAGTTGGTTGGGGGATATTGTACTGGATCCATTTATTTAACTGCTATTCAGACTGCTCTGTAAGGGTTTGGAGGGTTTCCTTCTTCGTGTTAAGTTGATGCTGTATGAGATCTTCTTATCTTGAGGTTATCTTGAGTGTATTTCGGGGCTTTAGTGTCCCCGCGGCCAGGTCCTCGACTAGGCCTCCACCCCCAGGAAGCAGCCCGTGACAGCTGACTAACTCCCAGGTACATATGTACTGCTAGGTAACAGGGGCATAGGGTGAAAGAAACCCATCGTTTCTCGCCGGCGCCCGGGATCGAACCCGGGACCACAGTATCACATGTCTAGCGTACTGTCCTCTCGGCCCCCAACATCTTGCCTACATATATCTGTAAACTCTGTGTTGCAGACTGCTGGGTCATGTGGAGTTATATTGGTGAATACTGGCAGCAGGTATTCATTTATACATGTTGCACTGAATATGACTGCTCATTCTGTATTGATTATTTTCTTGTTTAGGGCTTCTATCCCTCTGAACAGTGCTCTTACATCTTGGTTTAATTGGAAGAGAAGTTCTTCAAAAGTCATCTTCGTTTAGTGATCAGTACACAGATAATAGCCCTCCCCTTCCCCCTTCCACTTCTCCTTCCCCTTACCTCCTCTCGTTCGCCTTTCCTTCTCCTGTTCACCCTCCCCTTCCTTCGAGCCGACATCGGTCATAAACACGTCAAGGGCAGGCAAGGGACACTGTCCAGGCGTCTCAGGCCATATCTAGGGGAAGAGGAGGGTTATGAGCTGTGTATAGATCACTACATTTGTTCGAGGTAAAGAAAAATCAATAAATAATTGTAGACTGTATTACACTTGTTATAAAATTACTCACCGTTTCGAACCTACATGGTTCATTCTCAAGTGATTTTAAAGTACAAAGGATAATGGATTTATACCATTAGGGGGGAGGGTGTCAGGTGTAGACAAAGTAGACCAATACAATTGGGTCAAGAATAAGGCATAAAGGGGAGAAAAGTAAGGCGTTAAAGTTTGAAGAAAAAGGCGAAAATAGGGCCCAAAGCACGTCAGGCCCATGATTCACGTGAATTGTTCATAGCATGTTGAGCAATGTCTTCTATGTTGGCATCTTCATGTTCGGGTCTTGTTCTTACTCTCATGGTGGGTAGGTGAATAGTTCCATAATTTGGGTATTCTTGGTGGATTTTTCCGTTTTTATGTGGATTGCTCCAAAAATTTATAATCTTCTTACATCTTGGGTTATGTCTATTATACAAGTATTTTTATGCAATCTATATAAATAAAAATGGAAATGTTCCTTTGTTTATAATCGCTAATCTCCGGAATTTCTTCACTGATTGCTTTGAAATTTTCACACCACATTCCATTCTCATCCGAGCAGGTTTTTATATACATATTATATAGATGTCACGTCTGTGACGGTAAAAAAAAACATGCTTTTTCTGAAAAACAGTGTTTCATGTGAGGGAAATCTTCGAAACCTCTTTACCGATTGCGTTGAAATTTTGACACAACGTTGCATTCGAATAGGCGCGTTTTTTCACATGCCTACTATATAGATGCCACCCCTGTGACAGGTAAAAACATGCATTTTTGAAAAACAGCGCCATCTGTTGCACATAAGATCAACACATGCTATGCTAAATATGTTACGATTCCATTTCAATGTTTCTGATTTCATTGATAAATGGAATTTTCTTAAATTTCGATTTATATTACTTTTGATTCAATTATTTTTGTGTGACATTGCGTTGGAATTGAGCTGTGTTGTTAACCATACCGTTCATTTCTTGAGTATAGTTTATTTTTCTATTTTTTTCGTTATTTTCATTTCGTTTTTTGAACTTTTTTTCTTATATTTCTGTGATGGGGACATCTGGGTCCAGATTCACGAAGCAGTTATGCAAGTACTTACGAAAGTGTACATTGTTCCTCAATCTTTGATGGCTTTAGTTGCATTTATTAAACAGTTTACAAGCATGAAAACTTGTCAATCAACTGTTGTTATTGTTATAAACAGCCTCCTGGTTATTCGGACCTCATTAACTGTTTAATAATTGTAAACAAAGCTGCCAAAGATTGAGAAGAGATGTACAGCTTCGTAAGTGTTTGCCTAACTTCTTTGTGAATCTAGCCCCAGATCATTTGATGTTCCCAATTTTCTGATGGGAACATCTGATCATTTGATCATCAAACTAGGGAGTGGGGAATGGTGGGGAGGACGAGGGGACAGGGGAGTTGGGGATGGTGGGAACGAGGGGAATGGAGAATGGTTGGGATGACAAGGGGGATAAGAGAGTGGCAGATAGTGGGGAGGATGAGGAGACGGGGGAGGAGAGGGAATGGTAGGGAGGACGAGGGAGTGGGGGAGGGTGGGGGAATGGTAGGGAGGACGAGGGGACAGGGGAAAGGGTAATGGTGGGGGAGGACGAGGGGACAGGGGAAAGGGCAATGGTGGGGGAGGACGAGGAGACAGGGGAAAGGGCAATGGTGGGGGAGGACGAGGAGACAGGGGAAAGGGCAATGGTGGGGGAGGACGAGGGGACAGGGGAGTTGGGGATGGTGGGGGCGAGGGGAATGGAGAATGGTTGGGAGGAAAAGGGGACAGGAGAATGGCGGATAGTGGGGAGGATGAGGGGACGGGGGAGGAGAGGGAATGGTAGGGAGGACGGGGGAGGGGGGGGGGTGGTAGGGAGGACGAGGGGACGGGGAGTAGGAGATTGTGGGGAGGACGAGGGGTTTGTGGAGTAAGGAATGGTTAAGTGGACGAGGGGATGCTGGAGTGGAGTATGAAGGGGAGGAAAAAGGAACGAGGGAGTGAGGAATAGTTGGGAGGACGAAGGAACGGGGGAGGAGGGGGGAATGTTTGGGAGGACTGTGAGACAGGGGAAGGTTACTGTGACTCAGCAACACATATGCGTTGCTGAACCACAGCAACGCGTGGCCGGGTACAGCTAGTAGAAAATAAAGTAATTGTTACATACATAGTGATGGGTGTGCATTCTAGAAGATGTAGAAGCTACAGCAAAATCAGATTATTAACAAAGGAGATAAAATACCACAAATCTATAAAAAAAAATTGTCCTCCCCCCTAAAAAAATGGACATTGGTGATATTAACAAATATTGACATTGGGCAACGTAATTATATGATATAACAATATACATCATAATTCCATATTCATTTTTAATTGTGTTATCTGCCCATTTTTGGGCAAATAGTCAAATAAAATCCATTTTGTAACGTATTGGGATGAAACTTTCACGATGCTGTTGCCAAAAAAATCATGATTTGTGTAACGCTTTTAATTAATTTGTATTATATTCGAATATTTTTTGAGCTCCTTGCCCCTTTATTTTACTTCCCGCTTGCCCTTGCCTCCCTGAAATGTAACAACTTCATTCTTATCCTTCCTTCCGACAAAGGCAATTCGGTGGTTGTCCTTGACCGTGTGGACTACCTCCAGAGAGCAAATGTCTTACTTCCCTGACTTCTAACTTTTTGGATCGCCGTAAAACTTCCTTCAACCGCAAACTAAGACAGCTCTCTCGTCCTTACCCTCCTGACTTCGATCTTATTAATCGTTTTCGAGTCATCTGTCCTTCTCTTCCTTATATGTACGGTCAACCTAAGACTCATAAACCTGGTGCTCCTCTTCGCCCTATCATTTCTTCAAGGGGGGCTCTGTCGACTACCCTCTTGCCTCCTGGCTAGCTAAAATTCTGATTCCTTACCTTGGCAATTTTTCTCCTGCCCACCTTCGTCACTCTCAGGACACTCATAGAAAGACTGCACCTACTGCCCTCCTGTAAGATGCCTAGTCTTGATGTCGACTCTCTGTTCACTACTGTTCCCCCTCGATGACGTTCTCTCTTTCCTTAGACAGAAGGCGACTGAGGGCCTTCTTCCTCTCTTGCTTCCCACTGACGCTTTCCTCGAACTCATCAGACTCTGTGTTGATTCTAACTCATTCTCTTTCAACAGTAAATACTTCTCAAAAATTTTAGGTTCCCCTCTTTCCCCTGTTCATGCTCATCTCTTATCGGAATACTTTGAAACTGTTCTTTTTCCCACTACTGATACTCGTCCCTCTCTCTGGCTTCGCTATGTTGATGATATTTTTGCTTAATGGCCCCATGACCTTAGTCTTTTCCAGCTTTTCTTCTCCTCTCCTCTCTTCACAATCTGGCACCTTCAATACATTTCAAAGTTGAATGGAAATCAAATTCTCTCATTCCTTTTCTTGACGTTCACTTTCACAGCTCTGTGCCCGGGTTCTTTTTCTCTGTCTACCGCAGACCCATGCATAGCGGCATGTACAATCATTTCTTTTCCTACCATCCTTCTTCTGTTAAGAAAAGTGTCTTCGTCTCTCTCTTCCTCTACGCTCTACACATCTGCGACCCTCAGTTTGTTAATTCTAAAATTTCCTTTATTTATAAATCTTTTTCTCCCCTTGGTTACCCTTTACATTTTATGAACTGTGCCTATTTTGAAGCAAAACGAAATTTCTTTCATCCTAAACCTGCTTCCAACACTAGCAGCAATGTGCTCCGCCTTCCCTTCATATCTAGTTCACACTGGTCCTCCTGCTTCTAATGCTGCTGGTGTCTACTCTATTTCTTATTCGTCTTGTCCTCTCCAATATTTTAGTGAAACTGGGCATACACTTAATGAACACAAAGGAAGTGTTAAGTCTGCAGACACAAACAACGCTCTCTTCTGCCATGTTAGGGATTCTAATCATTCTATTGATTAGTCTTCCTCTAAAATAATCTTTCCTGCCTCTACTCTACACAGACGCCGTCTTGTAGAATCAGTTCTGATACACAACCTACTCAACATGAACCTGATTCCTGGCTTTGTTGCTGTTGACTCTTCCCTTTCACGGCATATACTCATATGCTCTAAACTTTCTAACATACGTGACCTAACATAAGCCTGCCCTTCATTTTTCTCTTTTCTCTTTCTTTTTCTTTTTTCTCTCACGTTCCCATTATTATACCTATTATTACTCCCTTTATTACACCTTACCAACCGTACCTTTTCCCTTGCTCTTTTCTTCCTCTTAGATTTCCGTCTCCTCATCTCTCCTGCATTACTCATGCCCTTGCCTCGCTCGTCTCATAGAGCCAAAGTAGCAGAAGGAAGATCCACTGCGATATGCCACAACAAGCCACTGGTTACTACTCATTCAAGCCTGGCAAAAATATTTCCTGAGACATTGCAGTAACCATACACAGACTCAGACTTGGTTACAAGTGCTGCTGGGAGGTAATAAACCCAATAGTTAAAGAGTGTCATATCTGTGGAACAGAAGCAGAGGCGCCCCTGTTACACTACTTACTGGAATGTGAAGCTACTGAAGCCCTGCGAATCAAACTGAACATTAATCCAACAACAGCAATTGCCTTAGATGCACATTCCACAGCGACTACTATGATTAGAAAAGCCGTAGAGAAATGGAACTCATTAGTGAGCATTCTGCATCTATATCCGCCACCAAGATAATGTTATTAAAACAAGACTAAAACCAGTGCACTAAAACAGAAGAGAAAAAGAAACAGGGAAAAAGGAGGAATCCATACCAACATTTATAACTTTGACCGAAATATGACAGTAACAAGGTTATCGCGAATAACCGAACTCAATTACGGGCTCACTATAGCCCGTGTAACATGGACATTTCCTTCTGAGTAGCTAAATCTAAAACGACAACAATAACAACTCGTCTCATCACAATCGACTTGATAATGGTCCA
This sequence comes from Procambarus clarkii, assembly GCF_040958095.1. Taxonomy (NCBI): domain Eukaryota; kingdom Metazoa; phylum Arthropoda; class Malacostraca; order Decapoda; family Cambaridae; genus Procambarus; species Procambarus clarkii. The sequence goes on along the minus strand of NW_027189128.1, from coordinate 6,291,101 downwards.
GGACGGACCGAAATGTCGTCGTCTCTTCAATTTCTATGTTTGGTCGCCATTTTTCAGCCACGTTATTGTGACTTTTCATCTGCATAATATCTTTATTAGTAATATTGTTTAACTAACATTATCAATGTTGACCAGACCACACACTAGAAGTTGAAGGGACGACGACGTTTCGTTGCCTTTATCTACAAATCATTCTCTCGCCTTGGTTATCCTTTGCATTTCATCAACTGTGCCTACTCTCAAGCTAAACGAAATTTCTTTCATCCTAAACCTGCTTCCAACACTAGTAGCACTGTACTATGCCTTCTCTTCATATCTGAACTCAAAACTTTTACCAATACCTTTCGTCCTCTTGACATTAAACTCGCCTTTCGACAAACTAACACACTTCGTAGTAATCTAGTTCACACTGCTCCTCCTGCTTCTAATGCTGCTGGTGTCTACTCTATTTCCTGTTCATCTTGTCCTCTCCAATACTTTGGCGAAACTGGCCGTACACTGAATGACAGACTTAAAGAACACAAGAGAAGTGTTAAGTCTGCAGACACTAACAATGCTCTCTTCTGCCATGTGAGGGATTCTAATCATCCCATTGATTGGTCTTCCTCCAAAATAATCTTTCCTGCCTCTACTCTACACAGACGCCGTCTTGTAGAATCGGCTCTTATACACAATGTACCCAACATGAACTTGAGTCCTGGCTTTGTTGCTGTGGACACTTCCCTTTCACAGTATATACTCAAATGCTCTAATCTTTCTAACAAACGTGACTTAACATAAGCTTACCCCTTCCATTTATCTTTCTTTTTCTCTTTTCTTTTTCTTCTCTCTCTTCTCTCTTTTTCTGTGCACTGTCTTCTCCTACGCTCCCTTGCTATCCTCTTCTTATTCCTATTACTATCTCCTTTGGTAGTTATAAAAGGAGCTGCCTCGTATGGGCCAATAGGCCTTCTGCAGTTCTCATTATTACTACTTTCCCCTACACCTTACTTTCCTCCTCAGCTCTCTCTTGCCTATTTATTGCCTTTTCCTACCTGTCCTCATCACAATCGACTTGAGAATGGTCCAGGACGGACCGAAACGTCGTCGTCCCTTCAATTTCTAGTGTGTGGTCTGGTCAACATTATTCAGCCACGTTATTGTGACTCATCGCCTGCATAACATTATCAACTCCTTGTTTTCCTTGTCTCAAGCTTGTGTGATCATATAGCGACTTGGTTGATGAAGGATATCCTCAGTGAATCATATTCTTTATTTGACAATGATAACACAATATTGCTCTCTTTTCAAGTAATTATACTAGTCATTATACTATTAACTAGTATGCAGCAGGATATCTTAAATTATAATAATATACTTAGGCGTAGCATCGTGTTGCTCATTCCTTAAACTGAAATAGTAAGATAACTAATGGTGGTGTTCAGAGCATCTGTGAAGGTCGTTGTTAAATGATGACGGCAACGATGTTCCTCATGCCTCCATCAGCCATTCTCAAATATCATCAGTTACATACCATTTATGGTTATATGGGATGAATGGTGATGGCAACAATGTTTCTCTTTAATTGAGCTAATATTGCCAACATTATATTGCCAAGGTTTATGGCGTACGATGCTTATAAAGGTTATATTGGCTAACTGACGATGGCAAGACTGGAACTATCGGTTCACCCCAGTAAAGTCAGCTATTGTTGGTTGGTCAGCTATTGCTTCATAATGGTCTTCTTCTCTTAATAATAATAATGCAAATAATAAAAATAATAATAATAATATTTATTAGGGGAAAAGTACATACATATTAAATTGGATACAAATGACAATCCCCATACCCCCTCAGCCATGGAAAATGATCGAGGGACATCACCACAGACAGGGACAGGGAAGAATGGTGCATACTATATGTGAATGGATCAGCCAGACATTAGGGAGATTCAGCAGTGACCTGCAGGAAATGAAAGTGGGATTCAGCAGAGACCTGCAGGAAATGCAAGCATTAATACATAGCCAAAAAAGTGAGTTGGAGGAAGCCAAGGAGAAGATAAAGAGGCTGAGGGAAAAATCAGAATTCAAACCAATACGGGTATGCAACCTCTTGGAGACAGGGTACGAAGCTGATGGAGGGCGCCTTCCAGGGGGGACTCTCGTTTGCAGAAATATTGCAAAACATCCAAAGTGCCAAGCCTGCTTTAGAGGCAGAAGCTATGAAAGCAGCTACCTCACAGGAAGGTGCAAAATGTACTGAACAAATGTTGGAAAGGAAAAAAACAGTTATAATTGTAGGAGTACAGGAACCAGAAGGATCCAGTCAGGAGGAGATGAGAAGGGGGGACCGAGCAACAATGACAGAGATCATGGAGAGATTGGATATGGAAGAGGCAAATTGTAACATAAAGAAGGTTTTCAGACTGGGCATCTACAAGAAGAAAAGGAAACGACTGATAAACGTAGTTCTAATGAACGAGATAATAAAAGAAAAAATCCTATCCAGAAAGAGCAGATTTATGAGGTTAGGGGGATGTGATGACGTCTCTCTGCAAAGGGACATGACAAGGGAAGAGAGAAGGAAGGCTGCAGAAGCAAGGAGACGCAAAGAAAGGGTTTAGAATATGGAAGTCACAAGACTCAGATCAGTAGCTCCAGAAACCTCGGAGGGGAGTGGGAATCCCCCCACCAACAAGCCAGTAGCCCCAGGGTGGATTATAACAGAAGCCTCTCATCATCCATCTCCATAGCCATCCCTCAACAATCACCTGCACCTCCCCAGACAGTGAAGTTCCTCTTCAGACCATGCCCCCTCCCTGGTCTCTGACCCCAGGCCCACCATGTTCCCCCCCCCCCTCATGCCCGTCTTCTTCCATAACCCCTTCCACAGGTCCTCCCTGTTCCTTCACCCCTTGACCTTCCCTTGTTCTCCAGCCCATGCCCTTCCCAGTTCCGCCACCCCAAGCTCTCCTTCCTACCCCAACCCCCCTTCCTCCTTGACCCCACCCCTCCCCAGGCTCCCTTTCCCTCCCCAACCCCCAGCCTCCCGGTCAACCCAACCCAGTCTCCCCTGCAAACCCCAACCCGTGATCTCCCACCACATGCCCATCCTGCTTCCTCATCCCATGCCCTAATTAACCCCCAACCTCCGACCCCTTCAGCCACACCACCTAATACCCTTCTAGCCTCCCAGGTCCTCCTTGCTAGGCCCTCCCACCCCATGATACCTCCTGCCCTCCAACTCCAGATGAATCAACAGAAACTGAGAACAGACAGAGGAGAGTCAGCTTCAATGTAATGTACTCGAACATAAATGGGATTACAAGCAAGACAACTGAGCTTAGGGAAAGAGCACAGGAAGTAAACCCAAATGTAATTGAACTCACAGAAACAAAACTCTCAGTATTCATAATGAATGCAGTGTTTTCCCAGTACTACAGTGTAATAGGTAAAGAGAGGAAGGGAAGGGGAGGAGGCGGAGTGGCTCTACTGATGAGAAATTAATTGAGTTTCGAGGAGATGGTTATTCCGGCATGCAAAGGGTTCAGAGACTTCATAACAGGTACCATGACGATGGGAGGATCGAGAGGAGTAGTTGTAGCAGTCATATATAACCCCACCACCAAATGAAAGAAGACCCAGGCAAGAGTATGACAGAAACAACATAGCAGTTAGCACTATAATTGAAAGAACAACCTCTGCTGCCTGTAGAAATTGCTCCCATCTGCTCATAATTGGGGACTTTAATCACCGAAGGATAGACTAGGAAAACAAAGAACCACATGTAGGTGAGGAAACATGAAGAGCAAAACTATTGGAGGTGGCGACTAGAAACTTTTTAAGTCAGCCTGTCAAGGGTCCCAAGAGAATGAGAGGCAATGATGAACCAGCAAGACTCGACCTAGTATTTACTCTGAACGATTCAGACATAAGGGAAATCGTTCTCGAATCTCCCGTGGGAATGAGTGATCACAGTGTGAGAGTTTGAGATTAGTGGAATAAGTGAAATGGTTTAGGAACTGAGCACGGAAAATTTCTAAGTATTTTATTTATTCTTTAACCTTTATTCGTGTCGTGATATTCAATTAGGTCGCCTGAGGAAGGACTTGCTTAGCTAACACACAAAGTGTAGTAAGCTGCTCATTCCTCACTCTAGGACCATATATGAACAATTGACTAGGCGCGAGCAAACGCTGAGACACCCAATAAAATTGAAATCTCCTCCACTTGGTCGCAGACCTTCGCCATTCGGCGAAATGAATCTAACGAGTTGGTCCTGGGCTCTCACAACAATAATTTATTGTTGTGTGGTGCCGTATATTTGGTCCAAAACTCTGAATCAGTCTCAATTTTTATAGTCGAGTGTGACAGTACACTTACAGGGCAATAATAATGTGTGGGGTGTAACGAAAAGACAGTGTTCAACATAACAACTTAGTTTATTCAATAAAGTACTAACTACTACAACAAAACAAAAAGAAATGTCAATGACGTTACTCGAAATCCTTCCTGTGACACTATCAATGACAGCTAGACACCAGCCCCTCGGACTGCATAATGAACTAACTCGAACATAAGCGTGACCACAGAGGAATCAACAAGATACAAGAACTAACAGATCTAAAATCACAATTACAACAAATGACACAGTAGGTTCTGAAACACGTCTCCAGTAACCTCCTACTGTTCTACACCCTGTGCAGTCTACACCTGCAGTAGCGGTTGCAATGCAATAAAATCAGTAGCCTTTCAATGACAACAATGACTAATGGGTTCACTGGCAACTCCAGCAACCCTTCCTCATATTAATCCTTATGTTAGCACTCCGTCCCACGGACGATCAACAATCAATAATAATTTGATTTACGTTAATAACACAATAACATTTACGTTAAATTAATAACACTTACAACTGTCACTAGTAACGCGGAAATTACACAACACTCTACCCGTCGAGCATTCAGTGAGAAAATCCCATTAATCCCTGTACTCACAGACAGCTGATTAATCTCTTTACTAGTTACGTTAATTCACGTTAATCGGTTACTAATCACTCAGCGATGGTAAACTCTGATTTACAATGTCCAAAGTGCTAAGAGAACGGTAATCATTCGTGATTACTTTTACGTTAATTAATTACTATCATCAAGGTCAATAATTAATCAATTAAATATGCAACCTTTCACACTGGCTCAGCAATTTACATTAAGGTATGAATTCCGTCTAAGCCTTCCATACTCAGACCTATTCAAGTGCCTAATAACAGTAATTAGGCACCACGTTTACGTTATTCTAAAATGACGTTACTCCTCCTACGAGTCAATCAAGTGCCGGTACTTCCGGGCAGATAAATAACGACGTTAAATTAATGGAACAATGGAGCCTTCGTGTGAGTCGATCGAACACGGATCGAGGTTAATTACTTTGACTTCCTGAAACACGTCAATTACCCGGCCCACTGACCGTTAATTACGACAGACAATACTCTAATTCATATCTGGCTGATGGCTAGGCTCCCTGAGACTACCGTAGCTGCTTTGCAAGAAAGTAAATTAAGCCAAACGTATTCTACGTTACTCAAATTGTCAAAGAACAAATTCTCTTAGAGCAAAGAGCGTTTCCTTGGTTACGTTATATTAATTGCCTCGCAATCCCCTCACTGAATACTGGACTTCGATGTTCTACCAGATAAACAGGAAAATATAAAACCCAAGTACTCGTCTACAGCCGAGTTCACCCACGACAATGACAAATCACAGTGATTTACGTTACAATCCGGTTGCAATGACAATACTGAATAACCTAGTAAAATAACATACAGGACATAAACCCTCTAGAACACTGCCCAACAATGACTTTACTGAACTGCAATCACATACGGTGATTGCTCAACACTAGCAACAATCACCATAATTGACAACCCCTTTGTAATAACACACACGGCAAGTACTCAAAATTCCAAGTAGTAGAATACTGCCCAACACTTACTTACTGTTGCAAATGGCCAACAGTGCGCTCTAAATAACCCCTTAGAACACAGGTCCACACATTTCAATCACCACAGTAAATAACACAATAACACTGGGCACAGTGACACTACGATAATATATATATAATTACGGCTGACACATGTAGCCTACAGCTATCAAACGTTACTGGGAACACTAAGGAGATCTTGCACTCCTTAAATCACATGGGTGAGAGATTTATCGATCCCGCAGGCCGAAAAACACTCCCGAGAATTACGTTACTCAACAGAGCGACGGCTATCACTCACCAACAGCCTCGTCATTCATCAAATTCTACCAAAATTACGCTAATACTGAAACCACAATTATTTATATATATATATATATATATATATATATATATATATATATATATATATATATATATATATATATATATATATATATATATATATATATATATATTAGTATATTAGTATATTTTGGTAGCAGTCTTTCCTGTAGACATATATTATTAAATATGACCGAAAAAGTAAGATTAATAATTCTACCACGAATTTTCTCAATCTTTCGTACATTTCTTTTCACTGTTGGTGGTAATTCAAAAATCAATTCTCCAAAATTCATTTTTATTTCTAGTCTGACGCGACACTTGAGCGTGTTTCGTAAAACTTATTACATTTTCAAAGACTTTAGTTAACACATACACAACTGAATAGAACTTACACATCTCCGATTTTGTTTATATCTACATTTGAGTGAGGTGGATGGGGTGAGGTGGTATTTAATAAGGTATTAATTTCATCAACACAAGCCAGAACATGAAACAATGGGTACTGAATAGAAGTGATTGTAGAAAGCCTATTGGTCCATATTTCTTGATGCTTCTATATTGGAGTGGAGTCTCGAGGTGGGTAGAATATAGTTGTGCATTAATTGGCTGTTGATTGCTGGTGTTGACTTCTTGATGTGTAATGCCTCGCAAACGTCAAGCCGCCTGCTATCGCTGTATCTATCGATGATTTCTGTGTTGTTTACTAGGATTTCTCTGGCGATGGTTTGGTTGTGGGAAGAGATTATATGTTCCTTAATGGAGCCCTGTTGCTTATGCATCGTTAAACGCCTAGAAAGAGATGTTGTTGTCTTGCCTATATACTGGGTTTTTTGGAGCTTACAGTCCCCAAGAGGGCATTTGAAGGCATAGACGACGTTAGTCTATTTTAAAGCGTTCTGTTTTGTGTCTGGAGAGTTTCTCATGAGTAGGCTGGCCGTTTTTCTGGTTTTATAGTAAATCGTCAGTTGTATCCTCTGATTTTTGTCTGTAGGGATAACGTTTCTATTAACAATATCTTTCAGGACCCTTTCCTCCGTTTTATGAGCTGTGGAAAAGAAGTTCCTGTAAAATAGTCTAATAGGGGGTATAGGTGTTGTGTTGGTTGTCTCTTCAGAGGTTGCATGGCGTTTCACTTTCCTTCTTATGATGTCTTCGACGAAACCATTGGAGAAGCCGTTGTTGACTAGGACCTGCCTTACCCTACAGAGTTCTTCGTCAACTTGCTTCCATTCTGAGCTGTGGCTGAGAGCACGGTCGACATATGCGTTAACAACACTCCTCTTGTACCTATCTGGGCAGTCGCTTTTGGCATTTAGGCACATTCCTATGTTCGTTTCCTTAGTGTAGACTGCAGTGTGGAAACCTCCGCTCTTTTCCATGACTGTTACATCTAGAAAGGGCAGCTTCCCATCCTTTTCCATCTCGTAAGTGAAACGCAGCACGGAACTCCGCTCAAATGCCTCCTTCGACTCCTGCAGATGTCTGACATCAGGTACCTGTGTAAAAATGTCGTCAACGTACCTGCAGTATATGGCCGGTTTATAAAATAAATAAGTAAATAAAAAGTATTCAGAGGAGACCTTGTGGTTTCTCACTGAACACTAATATTATCTTCTCCTACCACCCCCATTCTTTTGTATGTACACATATATATTTACTTTATTTGAACTTTGTTACAAAAAAGGAGTTACATATGGGTTACAAAGATGGTTATCATAGGTTGTCGAGTTCCTCCAGCTCCTCAGATGGCGGGCAGGAACCCTGGATGCAGTGCGCATTTCCCCTCTGTATCGCTACACTGAGGCGCTGGAAAAGAAAGCTTGCAGCTCTCGGGTCCCTTGTTGTTTCAATGAGCCTAGAACCCAGTTCCTTCAAGAAACTGGTAGCACTTTTACCCCAGGCGCCGAGTGTCTCAGAAGCAATGGGGACAAAATTGTAGTGGTGATCCAGTTCTCTATACTTACGGGATTTGACTGCTTCCCTGTGGGTGGCAGCGCCACCTGGTTGTGCAACACTGAGATTAATGTAGGTGTTAGCCAGGGTTGATACACACGTGTAGTCCCATACCAACTGCTTGCCATTCTTCCAGGGGTTCACTGTGATACCATCCGGGCGACCAATAAGAGCATCAGAGTTACGGGGCGTTAGGTAACGGGGCTCTCTTTCAGCTGGGCATCCAGCTGTGGTGAGGCTTCTCTTGATGATGTCGTTAACTTCACTGTGCCTCGAGTGCCATCCCCCTGTGCTTTGGCAGAGTAGGCCATGGTGGCCGTACCTGTCAGCCACCACCTCGCCGCAAATACACCTATATCTGGTGTGGATTGGGGCAGCAAGGCGGAGGGCCACAGCAATTCGGAGGGCGTGTGGTGTGAGATGCGTGCCAGTTGCCGACATTGGGGTTGCTAACAGGAAATCCCCTGCATGTGGTGCTGCTACTGCTGTGAGGCGAGCAATGTCGTGTTGTGTTGTTGCAGCACCCAGGCACTCTGCAGCAACTTGGTCTACAATGGGGCCATCCCAGCTGGATTGCTTGTGGGCTTTTGGGGATGGTGTTTGAGGTGATTGGCATGCACGAGAGGCCCACTCTGTGGCACAGCGTGTAAAATTGGGATCATGTACACCTGCCAGCTGATGTAAGTGGGCAGGTAGAATTTCCTTCACAAGGTCGTCGGATGCTGATAAGGAGGACAGGAAGGCTGGAACAGCGATTTGCGTTGCTGTTCGAACTCCGAGGCCCCCAAGTCTTACGGGAAGAGAGGCTTGTTTCCACTGTAGGTCATCGAGAGAGAGGTTAAGGGCTTTTTCTAGCATTGATTTCAGTAACCGGTCATACTCACTTATTTTTTGGCTACTGTAAGATGGTGAACACCTCAGAAAGTAGGTTAACCTGGGGAGGAACAGACATCTGGTAATGAGGTAGAGTGCACCATGAGCATCAATATCCTCAATCCTCCCATTCATCCTCTTAAGGTCGGCGATTTTCTTATCAAGGACCTCATCGATGGCTTTCAACCCCAGGGGAGCTCCTAGGAGTGTGCTGTCTTCAGGTTTAGTTTTATGGATATTTGGCAGAAGACCCTCTATTCTCTCTACGATGCCCAGGTTGGAGCATATTATTTCACATTTAGAAGGGTTTAGCGTGAGGCCTAAAACTGCACCTTGCTCCTGGATTTTTCTGATGACCTCCAGGAGGGAGTCTTGGGAACCAGCTAGGGTACCATCATCCAAGAACCAGATGTTAAGCTCGCTGGACAGGACCTCTGTGACTTGTTTGATGACTAAGCAGAAAAGGAGAGGAGCAAGGGGGTCACCCTGTTGGACGCCTTCTCGCGAGTCAATTTCATGTTCGCCAAAAATATATATATATATATATATATATATATATATATATATATATATATATATATATATATATATATATATATTTTATATAGATAGATATATATATATATATATATATTTTATATATATATATATATATATATATATATTTTATATAGATATATATATATATATATATATATATATATATATATATATATATATATATATATATATTTTATATATATATATATTTTATATATATATATATATATATATATATATATATATATATATATATATATGCGAACAAGCCTGAATGGTCCCCAGGACAATATGCAACTGAAAACTCACACCCCAGAAGTGACTCGAACCCATACTCCCAGAAGCAACGCAACTGGTATGTACAAGACGCCTTAATCCACTTGACCATCACGACCGGACAATAATGAGGTGATAGCCGAGGCTATTTGAACCACCCCACCGCCGGCACTCGGATAGTAATCTTGGGCATAGCATTTTACCAAATCACCTCATTCTTTGGGGCACACGTGAGGAACACAAATGCGAACAAGCCTGAATGGTCCCCAGGACAATATGCAACTGAAAACTCACACCCCAGAAGTGACTCGAACCCATACTCCCAGAAGCAACGCAACTGGTATGTACAAGACGCCTTAATCCACTTGACCATCACGACCGGACAATAATGAGGTGATAGCCGAGGCTATTTGAACCACCCCACCGCCGGCACTCGGATAGTAATCTTGGGCATAGCATTTTACCAAATCACCTCATTCTTTGGGGCACACGTGAGGAACACAAATGCGAACAAGCCTGAATGGTCCCCAGGACAATATGCAACTGAAAACTCACACCCCAGAAGTGACTCAAACCCATACTCCCAGAAGCAACGCAACTGGTATGTACAAGACGCCTTAATCCACTTGACCATCACGACCGGACAATAATGAGGTGATAGCCGAGGCTATTTGAACCACCCCACCGCCGGCACTCGGATAGTAATCTTGGGCATAGCATTTTACCAAATCACCTCATTCTTTGGGGCACACGTGAGGAACACAAATGCGAACAAGCCTGAATGGTCCCCAGGACAATATGCAACTGAAAACTCACACCCCAGAAGTGACTCGAACCCATACTCCCAGAAGCAACGCAACTGGTATGAACAAGACGCCTTAATCCACTTGACCATCACGACCGGACAATAATGAGGTGATAGCCGAGGCTATTTGAACCACCCCACCGCCGGCACTCGGATAGTAATCTTGGGCATAGCATTTTACCAAATCACCTCATTCTTTGGGGCACACGTGAGGAACACAAATGCGAACAAGCCTGAATGGTCCCCAGGACAATATGCAACTGAAAACTCACACCCCAGAAGTGACTAGAACCCATACTCCCAGAAGCAACGCAACTGGTATGTACAAGACGCCTTAATCCACTTGACCATCACAACCGGACAATAATGAGGTGATAGCTGAGGCTATTTGAACCACCCCACCGCCGGCACTCGGATAGTAATCTTGGGCATAGCATTTTACCAAATCACCTCATTCTTTGGGGCACACATGAGGATTTGTGTTCGCATTTGTGTTCCTCACGTGTGCCCCAATGAATGAGGTGATTTGGTAAAATGCTATGCCCAAGATTACTATCCGAGTGCCGGCGGTGGGGTGGTTCAAATAGCCTCGGCTATAACCTCATTATTGTCCGGTCGTGATGGTCAAGTGGATTAAGGCGTCTTGTACATACCAGTTGCGTTGCTTCTGGGAGTATGGGTTCGAGTCACTTCTGGGGTGTGAGTTTTCAGTTGCATATTGTCCTGGGGACCATTCAGGCTTGTTCGCATTTGTGTTCCTCACGTGTGCCCCAAAGAATGAGGTGATTTGGTAAAATGCTATGCCCAAGATTATTATCCGAGTGCCGGCGGTGGGGTGGTTCAAATAGCCTCGGCTATCACCTCATTATTGTCCGGTCGTGATGGTCAAGTGGATTAAGGCGTCTTGTACATACCAGTTGCGTTGCTTCTGGGAGTATGGGTTTGAGTCACTTCTGGGGTGTGAGTTTTCAGTTGCATATTGTCCTGGGGACCATTCAGGCTTGTTCGCATTTGTGTTCCTCACGTGTGCCCCAAAGAATGAGGTGATTTGGTAAAATGCTATGCCCAAGATTACTATCCGAGTGCCGGCGGTGGGGTGGTTCAAATAGCCTCTTCTATCACCTCATTATTGTCCGGTCGTGATGGTCAAGTGGATTAAGGCGTCTTGTAGATACCAGTTGCGTTGCTTCTGGGAGTATGGGTTCGAGTCACTTCTGGGGTGTGAGTTTTCAGTTGCATATTGTCCTGGGGACCATTCAGGCTTGTTCGCATTTGTGTTCCTCACGTGTGCCCCAAAGAATGAGGTGATTTGGTAAAATGCTATGCCCAAGATTACTATCCGAGTGCCGGCGGTGGGGTGGTTCAAATAGCCTCGGCTATCACCTCATTATTGTCCGGTCGTGATGGTCAAGTGGATTAAGGCGTCTTGTACATACCAGTTGCGTTGCTTCTGGGAGTATGGGTTCGAGTCACTTCTGGGGTGTGAGTTTTCAGTTGCATATTGTCCTGGGGACCATTCAGGCTTGTTCGCATTTGTGTTCCTCACGTGTGCCCCAAAGAATGAGGTGATTTGGTAAAATGCTATGCCCAAGATTACTATCCGAGTGCCGGCGGTGGGGTGGTTCAAATAGCCTCGGCTATCACCTCATTATTGTCCGGTCGTGATGGTCAAGTGGATTAAGGCGTCTTGTACATACCAGTTGCGTTGCTTCTGGGAGTATGGGTTCGAGTCACTTCTGGGGTGTGAGTTTTCAGTTATATATATATATATATATATATATATATATACAACTTTAGAACACTTTCCCACCAGGAGACTCGAACCCTAGCCAGCACAGAAGCCTTCCAGCAACTGGCATAACAGGTACGCCTTAACCCGCTCCACCACCCGCTCAGACCCTTAAAAGAGATGAGCGGGTGGTGGAGCGGGTTAAGGCGTACCTGTTATGCCAGTTGCTGGAAGGCTTCTGTGCTGGCTAGGGTTCGAGTCTCCTGGTGGGAAAGTGTTCTAAAGTTGTATACTTAACTCTCGTGTTTAGGAGAGTTGTGCCATATATATATATATATATATATATATATATATATATATATGCACAGACTTGCCTATATAACTCGCAAGCTGAAGTTTATAACTTTTTAACACTCAACCCACCAGGAGACTCGAACCCTGGCCCACAGAGTGGCAGGTACACACTGTATCCATTGCACCATACTTCAAAGCCATAAGAGAGGTAGGAATTCTGGGGTATTTAACCCACAGAACTCCACTCTCTCCCAGGCAATGAGATGATGAAGGACCTCTGGTGTTCTTTGATCGAGCCCTGTTATGTGGGAAAACTCGGTGTAAATGCTCAATGCACAGACTTGCCTATATAACTCGCAAGCTGAAGTTTATAACTTTTTAACACTCAACCCACCAGGAGACTCGAACCCTGGCCCACAGAGTGGCAGGTACACACTGTATCCATTGCACCATACTTCAAAGCCATAAGAGAGGTAGGAATTCTGGGGTATTTAACCCACAGAACTCCACTCTCTCCCAGGCAATGAGATGATGAAGGACCTCTGGTGTTCTTTGATCGAGCCCTGTTATGTGGGAAAACTCGGTGTAAATGCTCAATGCACAGACTTGCCTATATAACTCGCAAGCTGAAGTTTATAACTTTTTAACACTCATTGCCTGGGAGAGAGTGGAGTTCTGTGGGTTAAATACCCCAGAATTCCTACCTCTCTTATGGCTTTGAAGTATGGTGCAATGGATACAGTGTGTACCTGCCACTCTGTGGGCCAGGGTTCGAGTCTCCTGGTGGGTTGAGTGTTAAAAAGTTATATATATATATATATATATATATATATATATATATATATATATATATATATATATATATATATATATATATATATATATATATATATATATATATATATATATATATATTGTGACGATAATCTCCTTCAAGAGAGATTGAGCCTGCTCTTCCCTCCTAAGTTAGTCGCTATACATCCCTATACAACTAATATGGAAGAAATATCCAACAAATACAACACCAAGGTTTGCCAGAGAGCAAACGTATTCAGCACCAGGAACACCTGCATCCCCCACCACTCGAACCACCAAACTACCTGTCCGTCGCCTGCTCATCGCTGATTGGCCGGTGGTCAGTCGCACCTGCTCCTCCACCGCCACACTACCTGATGTCTGGGGCCACCACGACCTAGAGACCTCAGAATATCCAGTGCTTTCAACAAGTTAACACGTCTCGTTGGTAGACTAAGCTCTGGCTTACGTGTACTAAGAGAGGTGGCAGCTTAAAACCAATATTCCTGCACCTATATATCTGATTGTATATTGTTCACTTGTTATTACTCACTTGTCTTAACGTAACTTTTCATTTTGTCATTTGATTATTCTTATTATTTTGATTGATTGATTTTATGTTCCAATTTGTATGTCCATTTTATTCATGTTTTGCTTTTCTAACGTAATTAAAATCTCATTGTTAAATTTACTTGTGTTTTGTGTGTCTTCCCATTACCTTACCACAGACGAAGTTCCAGATTTTCTCTTTTTGTTTCTATATGTGACGAGGCCATACCCCTAGCTTTTGAAACAGCCGAACACCAACGCGTTACCGTCACAATATATATATATATATATATATATATATATATATATATATATATATATATATATATATATATATATATATATATATATATATATATATATACATATATATATTTATATATATATATATATATATATATATATATATATATATATATATATATACATATATATATATATATATATATATATATATATATATATATATATATACATATATATATATATATATATATATATATATATATATATATATATATATATATATATATATATATATATATATATATATATATATATATATATATATGCGAACAAGCCTGAATGGTCCCCAGGACAATATGCAACTGAAAACTCACACCCCAGAAGTGACTCGAACCCATACTCCCAGGAGCAACGCAACTGGTATGTACAAGACGCCTTAATCCACTTGACCATCACGACCGGACATAATGAGGTGATAGCCGAGGCTATTTGAACCACCCCACCGCCGGCACTCGGATAGTAATCTTGGGCATAGCATTTTACCAAATCACCTCATTCTTTGGGGCACACGTGAGGAACACAAATGCGAACAAGCCTGAATGGTCCCCAGGACAATATGCAACTGAAAACTCACACCCCAGAAGTGACTCGAACCCATACTCCCAGGAGCAACGCAACTGGTATGTACAAGACGCCTTAATCCACTTGACCATCGCGACCAGACAAAATGAGGTGATAGCTGAGGCTATTTGAACCACCCCACCGCCGGCACTCGGATAGTAATC
This sequence comes from Procambarus clarkii, assembly GCF_040958095.1. NCBI lineage: Eukaryota > Metazoa > Arthropoda > Malacostraca > Decapoda > Cambaridae > Procambarus > Procambarus clarkii. The sequence goes on along the minus strand of NW_027189128.1, from coordinate 6,275,972 downwards.
TTGGGCATAGCATTTTACCAAATCACCTCATTCTTTGGGGCACACGTGAGGAACACAAATGCGAACAAGCCTGAATGGTCCCCAGGACAATATGCAACTGAAAACTCACACCCCAGAAGTGACTCGAACCCATACTCCCAGGAGCAACGCAACTGGTATGTACAAGACGCCTTAATCCACTTGACCATCACGTCCGAACAAAATGAGGTGATAGCCGAGGCTATTTGAACCACCCCACCGCCGGCACTCGGATAGTAATCTTGGGCATAGCATTTTACCAAATCACCTCATTCTTTGAGGCACACGTGAGGAACACAAATGCGAACAAGCCTGAATGGTCCCCAGGACAATATGCAACTGAAAACTCACACCCCAGAAGTGACTCGAACCCATACGCAGAAGTGACTCGAAACACTTATGCATCCCAACATTATACAACATTCATTTGACAAAATGCAATATATATATTTTATAATTATACCATAGGAGATAATGTCTGTTTGTGTGTCTGTTCAAAGGTGGAGGCCAAACGTTTCATATACAAAAAATTGTCATATACGTTTCATATACAAAAGTAATCTGCACCATTATTCACTGATGTTACGAAAATTAACAGAAAATTCCTGATGTGAATAATTTGTCCGTACTAGCATTAAAAAGACAATTCTCCCAGACCGTTAAAAGTTTCTCAAGCAACTGTTATACGCCAGAGTAAGGGTAACTATTCTTGTTTTAGTACTTCACACCACTTAGCTGCTTTGGCCGCCAACCAACCACACATTAGACAATTGTATTTTTTATAAGACAGAGAGAGAGAGAAAAAAAGAGTGAGACAGACACAGTGTGAGAGCGTACATTCATTAACCAGGCGTTGCCCACATAGGAAATGCCAGATGTACGTTGTTCACTTCGGGAGTCACTACAAACTCACAGGCCTCCACGCTGGGAAGCCAGTTGTGGAATCTGGCTTCCAAATTCCACAATTGGAATCGCTGATCCAGAAAGTGAGCAGCATGAGCGTTTTGCTTCCGCTGCGCCAAGGGTTCCGTATGTCAGGTAGAGATGAAGACCATGACGGTATTCACCCCCTTCAAGCCAATTCGGAGCCATCCTCACTTGGGTCGTTCTCTCTGCAACTTGCATGCAAGCAAATATAGCCGGTAGAGCTTGGATTCTCACACCAATATTTATATAAAGATGTTTGGGGTTAGGAGCTGGAACTTGAACCTACTTAAGAGACAATTGGAATGTGATGTGAAATGGGGCCGTACTGCAGAATGGGGAATGATGTCAAAGGCAAGTGTAATAGCAAAAATAGCTTTATTCAACTACCTACTAATACACAGGCACCCACATTACGTTAATTCAAGAGTGTCATTTTAAATCTGTCAATACCACAATTGCAGTAGGTCTCCTGACCCACCACCTGACAGGTGTATAGAGTCATAAGGCCTCGACCCACTGTTGCAGTAGGTCTCCTGACCCACCACCTGACAGGTGTATAGAGTCATAAGGCCTCGACCCACTGTTGCAGTAGGTCTCCTGACCCACCACCTGATAGGTGTATAGAGTCATAAGGCCTCGACCCACTGTTGCAGTAGGTCTCCTGACCCACCACCTGACAGGTGTATAGAGTCATAAGGTCTCGACCCACTGTTGCAGTAGGTCTCCTGACCCACCACCTGACAGGTGTATAGAGTCATAAAGCTTCGACCCACTGTTGCAGTAGGTCTCCTGACCCACCACCTGACAGGTGTATAGAGTCATAAGGCTTCGACCCACTGTTGCAGTAGGTCTCCTGACCCACCACCTGACAGGTGTATAGACTCATAAGGCCTCGACCCACTGTTGCAGTAGGTCTCCTGACCCACCACCTGACAGGTGTATAGAGTCATAAAGCTTCGACCCACTGTTGCAGTAGGTCTCCTGACCCACCACCTGACAGGTGTATAGACTCATAAGGCCTCGACCCACTGTTGCAGTAGGTCTCCTGACCCACCACCTGACAGGTGTATAGAGTCATAAAGCTTCGACCCACTGTTGCAGTAGGTCTCCTGACCCACCACCTGACAGGTGTATAGAGTCATAAGGCCTCGACCCACTGTTGCAGTAGGTCTCCTGACCCACCACCTGACAGGTGTATAGAGTCATAAGGCCTCGACCCACTGTTGCAGTAGGTCTCCTGACCCACCACCTGACAGGTGTATAGAGTCATAAAGCTTCGACCCACTGTTGCAGTAGGTCTCCTGACCCACCACCTGACAGGTGTATAGAGTCATAAGGCTTCGACCCACTGTTGCAGTAGGTCTCCTGACCCACCACCTGACAGGTGTATAGACTCATAAGGCCTCGACCCACTGTTGCAGTAGGTCTCCTGACCCACCACCTGACAGGTGTATAGAGTCATAAAGCTTCGACCCACTGTTGCAGTAGGTCTCCTGACCCACCACCTGACAGGTGTATAGACTCATAAGGCCTCGACCCACTGTTGCAGTAGGTCTCCTGACCCACCACCTGACAGGTGTATAGAGTCATAAAGCTTCGACCCACTGTTGCAGTAGGTCTCCTGACCCACCACCTGACAGGTATATAGAGTCATAAGGCTTCGACCCACTGTTGCAGTAGGTCTCCTGACCCACCACCTGACAGGTGTATAGACTCATAAGGCCTCGACCCACTGTTGCAGTAGGTCTCCTGACCCACCACCTGACAGGTGTATAGAGTCATAAAGCTTCGACCCACTGTTGCAGTAGGTCTCCTGACCCACCACCTGACAGGTGTATAGACTCATAAGGCCTCGACCCACTGTTGCAGTAGGTCTCCTGACCCACCACCTGACAGGTGTATAGAGTCATAAAGCTTCGACCCACTGTTGCAGTAGGTCTCCTGACCCACCACCTGACAGGTGTATAGAGTCATAAGGCATCGACCCACTGTTGCAGTAGGTCTCCTGACCCACCACCTGATAGGTGTATAGACTCATAAGGCCTCGACCCACTGTTGCAGTAGGTCTCCTGACCCACCACCTGACAGGTGTATAGACTCATAAGGCCTCGACCCACTGTTGCAGTAGGTCTCCTGACCCACCACCTGACAGGTGTATGGACTCATAAGGCCTCGACCCACTGTTGCAGTAGGTCTCCTGACCCACCACCTGACAGGTGTAAAGGAAATCAAGTCCTCGACCCACCGGACAGGTCATCAGCAACAGTTTACTAACCTGAAACACTTCGTGCACATTCTTGGCAAATATCAAAATACTTCACTACCACAATACATCAACATATATAAATGCATACATAACAGTGTCATTAGGACACACAACAATACCAACAATTGCTTTAACAATCAATGTCACCAAGACATTCAATCACCTACGTAACACATGCAACTTGAACAGCAACCAAAACATATACAATTAACATTTAATTTTTCAATTAATTATCATTAATTAATTAACCACAATTATATTAATTACGGTCACTTAGATGGTCAACAAATCAACAGTTACATCAACGTCATTTTCACCCAGACAAGTGTCCAATCAAAGACAATTACGTTTATCACTGTCACCTCGCCAATTAACAATCACTTAATGACATTAATATATTGTTTATCAATTAGACGAAACAATCAATTAACAGCTTAATACACTGTCAACCGACAGCTATCAAAGAAAATAATGACTTTACTAATTACAATAATAATTTTACTAATTACATTAATGAATCACTACCAAGGATATCACTGGGACAATCCAACACCACACAATAATTACAAACACAATTTAAGAACATAAGAACATAAAAACAAAGGCAACTGCAGAAGGCTTATTGGCCATTACGAGGCAGCTCCTATATATAACCACCCAATCCCACTCATATACATGTCTAACCCACGCTTGAAACAATCGAGGGACCCAACCTCCAACACGTTACGCGGCAATTGGTTCGACAAATCAACAACCCTGTTACTGAACCAGTATTTACCCAAGTCTTTCCTAAATCTAAACTTATCCAATTTATACCCATTGTTTCGTGTTCTGTCTTGTGTTGATATTTTTAATACCCTATTAATATCCCCCCTGTAATGTCCATTTATCCACTTGTAAACCTCTATCATGTCACCCCTAACTCTTCGCCTTTCCAGTGAATGCAACTTAAGCTTTGTTAATCTTTCTTCATATGAAAGATTTCTAATTTGGGGAATTAACTTAGTCATCCTACGTTGGACACGTTCAAGTGAATTTATATCCATTTTATAATACGGCGACCAAAACTGAACTGCATAATCTAAATGGGGCCTAACCAGAGCAAGATATAGCTGAAGAATCACACCAGGTGTCTTGTTACTAACGCTTCGATTAATAAATCCCAGTGTCTTATTCGCCTTATTACGAACATTCATGCATTGATCCTTTTGTTTTAAATTCTTACTAATCATAACTCCCAGATCCTTTTAGCAATCCGACTTCGCAATCTCAACACCATCTAGCTCGTATCTTGTAACTCTATCATCATTTCCTAGCCTCAGAACTTTACATTTATCAGCATTAAACTGCATTTGTCAATCATTTGACCATTTCAAAACCCTATCTAGATCAACTTGAAGTGATAGTGAGTCCTCCTCCGAATTAATTTCCCTACCGATTTTCGTATCATCGGCAAATTTGCAAATGTTGCTACTCAAACCTGAATCTAAATCATTTATATATATTATAAACAACAGAGGTCCCAGGACAGAGCCCTGAGGTACTCCACTAACAACATTATCCCACTCTGACTTAACCCCATTTATACCAACTCTCTGTTTCCTTTGGAATAGCCATGCCCTAATCCAAGATAATATAGCACCCCCAATACCATGAGCCTCTATTTTTTTAATTAGTCTTTCATGTGGCATTGTATCAAAAGCTTTGCTAAAATCAAGGTACACAACATCACAATCCTTACCACTATCAACTGCCTCAACTATGCTGGAATAAAAAGTTAGCAAATTTGTTAAACATGAACGGCCATTTGTAAAACCATGTTGCGACTCATTTATTAATTTATGTTTTTCAAGATGGAGACGAATTGTATTTGCAATTATTGATTCAAATAACTTTCCCACAATAGACGTTAGGCTAATTGGCCGATAGTTTGACGCAAGTGATCTATCTCCTTTCTTAAAAATTGGTACGACATTAGCTACCTTCCATGACTCTGGCACTCTGCCTGACACTATTGATTTATTAAATATGGTTGACAGTGGGTCACAAAGCTCCTCTTTGCATTCTTTAAGCACCCTGGCAAACACTTCATCCGGCCCTGGGGATTTGTTTGGTTTGAGTTTTACTATTTGTTTAAGAACATCCTCCCTGGTAACTGTTAAACTCGTCAACCTGTCCTCGTCCCCACCCACATAGACTTGTTCGGCTGAAGGCATATTGTTAAGTTCCTCTTTAGTAAATACAGATACAAAATATTTATTAAAAATACTACTCTGGGGTTGTTGCTGTTGCGAACTCGTTAGAAGAAGTGGTTAGAGGTGTTTGTTTGGGTTTAAACTGTTAGTAGATAGAGGTATGGGAATTGATTTGGAGGAAGGAGGTAATAAAAGTATGTGTTTGTGGGAGAAAGGAATTGGCAAAACGATCAGGGAAAGAGAAGGTCCGCAAAATAACAATTCACTTAGGGTATATTACACTAACAGTAGAAGTCTAAGAAATAAAATTAACGAATTAAATGCTCTTGTCTGCACAGAAAAAATAGATATTATTGCACTTACCGAAACGTGGATGAATGTAGAAAATAGAGAACTATTAGCTGAATATCAAATATATGGATTTAAACTTTTTCACACAGATAGATATATTAGACGAGGAGGTGGAGTAGCCATATATGTTGGGACAATTTGAAATGTAGTCTCAAAGAGGGAATCAAAACAGAGCCACACACAGAAACTATTTGGATTGAATTAAACGAAAAAGCTAATAATATTATAATAGGAGTAATATATAGGCCACCAAATTTAGACAGAATGGAAGCAAAGCATCTATGGGATGAAATATCTAGAGCATCTAGATCTAACAGTATTTATGTCATGGGTGACTTTAATTTTAGCGGAATAAACTGGTTGAACAAAACAGGGAATAGTGAAGCAGAAGATTTTCTAGAATTAATTGACGATTGCTTTCTTACGCAACACATTAAGGAACCAACACGGGAAAATAATATTTTAGATTTAGTGTTAACTAACAGGGAAACGCAAATTAATGACATCGAAATAGGGAGTGAGCTAGGGAGCAGTGATCACAAAGAAATCAGATTTAGCATAGAATGGAATAGACCAGTAGGAGAAAATTCTGTTAAAGTGCCAGATTTTCGAAAAGCTGATTTTAATAGCCTAAGAAATTTTTTGGGTCAAATTGATTGGAAAGTCTTGGGTATGGGGTGTGGGCCGGTCTTGGAGCGAGACATGAACCCAGCGATAGGTGACTTAAATGGGGATTTCGATGTGGATTCAATATATAACTTATTTAAGAATATTCTAAACAAAGCACAGGAACGTAGTATACCATACAAATTGAATAGATCGAATACTAATGACCCAAAGTGGATAACAAAGAATTTGAAGAACCTTATAGGTAAAAAGAGAGCTTGGTACAAAAGGATTAAAAATGGGGAGGTCACTTTAGAACAGGAATTCGTACAACTGGTTAGAAATGTTAAAAAAGAGATAAGGAAAGCAAAAAGAAACTATGAAGTTCGCATAGCAGGGCAAGCAAAGACAAATCCTAAAGGGTTTTTTCAGTTATATCGTACTAAGACTAGGGAAAGGATAGGTCCATTAAAAACTGAGACAGGTCAAATAACAGATAGTGATGAAGAGATGAGTAGTATTTTTAATAAATATTTTGTATCTGTATTTACTAAAGAGGAACTTAACAATATGCCTTCAGCCGAACAAATCTATGTGGGTGGGGACGAGGACAGGTTGACGAGTTTAGCAGTTACCAGGGAGGATGTTCTTAAACAAATAGTAAAACTCAAACCAAACAAATCCCCAGGGCCGGATGAAGTGTTTGCCAGGGTGCTTAAAGAATGCAAAGAGGAGCTTTGTGACCCACTGTCAACCATATTTAATAAATCAATAGAGTCAGGCAGAGTGCCAGAGTTTTGGAAAGTTGCTAATGTGATACCAGTTTTTAAGAAAGGAGATAGATCACTTGCGTCTAACTATCGACCAATTAGCCTAACGTCTATTGTGGGAAAGTTACTCGAATCTATAATAGCAAATAAAATTCGTCTTCATCTTGAAAAACATAAATTAATAATTGAGTCGCAACATGGTTTTATAAATGGCCGTTCATGTTTAACAAATTTGTTATCTTTTTATTCTAGCATTGTTGAGGCAGTTGATAGTGGTAAGGATTGCGATGTTGTACACCTTGACTTTATCAAAGCTTTTGATACAGTGCCACATGAAAGACTGATTAAAAAGATAGAGTCTCATGGTATTGGGGGTGCTATATTAAGCTGGATTAGGGCATGGCTATACCAAAGGAAACAGAGAGTTAGTATAAATGGAATCAAGTCAGAGTGGGAAAATGTTGTAAGTGGAGTGCCTCAAGGCTCTGTCCTGGGACCTCTGTTGTTTATAATATATATAAATGATTTAGATTCAGGTTTGAGTAGCAACATTTGCAAATTTGCCGATGATACGAAAATCGGTAGGGAAATTAATTCGGAGGAGGACTCACTATCACTTCAAGTTGATCTAGATAGAGTTTTGAAATGGTCAAAGGATTGGCAGATGCAGTTTAATGCTGATAAATGTAAAGTTCTGAGGTTAGGTAATGATGATAGAGTTACAAGATACGAGCTAGATGGTGTTGTGATTGCGAAGTCGGATTGCGAAAGGGATCTGGGAGTTATGATTAGTAAGAATTTAAAACAAAAGGATCAATGCATAAATGTTCGTAATAAGGCAAATCGGACACTTGGATTTATTAATCGCAGCGTTAGTAACAAGACACCTGGTGTGGTTCTCAAGCTATATCTTGCTCTAGTTAGGCCCCATTTAGATTATGCAGTTCAGTTTTGGTCGCCATATTATAGAATGGATATAAATTCACTTGAACGTGTCCAGCGTAGGATGACTAAGTTAATTCCCCAAATTAGAAATCTTTCATATGAAGAAAGATTAACAAAGCTTAAGTTGCATTCACTGGAAAGGCGAAGAGTTAGGGGTGACATGATAGAGGTTTACAAGTGGATGAATGGACATAACCGGGGGGATATTAATAGGGTATTAAAAGTATCAACACAGGACAGAACACGAAACAATGGGTATAAATTGGATAAGTTTAGATTTAGGAAAGACTTGGGTAAATACTGGTTCAGTAACAGGGTTGTTGATTTGTGGAACCAATTGCCGCGTAACATTGTGGAGGTGGGGTCCCTCGATTGTTTCAAGCACGGGTTGGACAAGTATATGAGTGGGATTGGGTGGTTATAGAATAGGAGTGAGCTAGGGAGCAGTGATCACAAAGAAATCAGATTTAGCATAGAATGGAATAGACCAGTAGGAGAAAATTCTGTTAAAGTGCCAGATTTTCGAAAAGCTGATTTTAATAGCCTAAGAAATTTTTTGGGTCAAATTGATTGGAAAGGCTTGGGTATGGGGTGTGGGCCGGTCTTGGAGCGAGACATGAACCCAGCGATAGGTGACTTAAATGGGGATTTCGATGTGGATTCAATATATAACTTATTTAAGAATATTCTAAACAAAGCACAGGAACGTAGTATACCATACAAATTGAATAGATCGTATTCTAATGACCCAAAGTGGATAACAAAGAATTTGAAGAACCTTATAGGTAAAAAGAGAGCTTGGTACAAAAGGATTAAAAATGGGGAGGTCACTTTAGAACAGGAATTCGCACAACTGGTTAGAAATGTTAAAAAAGAGATAAGGAAAGCAAAAAGAAACTATGAAGTTCGCATAGCAGGGCAAGCAAAGACAAATCCTAAAGGGTTTTTTCAGTTATATCGTACTAAGACTAGGGAAAGGATAGGTCCATTAAAAACTGAGACAGGTCAAATAACAGATAGTGATGAAGAGATGAGTAGTATTTTTAATAAATATTTTGTATCTGTATTTACTAAAGAGGAACTTAACAATATGCCTTCAGCCGAACAAGTCTATGTGGGTGGGGACGAGGACAGGTTGACGAGTTTAGCAGTTACCAGGGAGGATGTTCTTAAACAAATAGTAAAACTCAAACCAAACAAATCCCCAGGGCCGGATGAAGTGTTTGCTAGGGTGCTTAAAGAATGCAAAGAGGAGCTTTGTGACCCACTGTCAACCATATTTAATAAATCAATAGAGTCAGGCAGAGTGCCAGAGTTTTGGAAAGTTGCTAATGTGATACCAGTTTTTAAGAAAGGAGATAGATCACTTGCGTCTAACTATCGACCAATTAGCCTAACGTCTATTGTGGGAAAGTTACTCGAATCTATAATAGCAAATAAAATTCGTCTTCATCTTGATAAACATAAATTAATAATTGAGTCGCAACATGGTTTTATAAATGGCCGTTCATGTTTAACAAATTTGTTATCTTTTTATTCTAGCATTGTTGAGGCAGTTGATAGTGGTAAGGATTGCGATGTTGTATACCTTGACTTTAGCAAAGCTTTTGATACAGTGCCACATGAAAGACTGATTAAAAAAATAGAGTCTCATGGTATTGGGGGTGCTATATTAAGCTGGATTAGGGCATGGCTATACCAAAGGAAACAGAGAGTTAGTATAAATGGAATCAAGTCAGAGTGGGAAAATGTTGTAAGTGGAGTGCCTCAAGGCTCTGTCCTGGGACCTCTGTTGTTTATAATATATATAAATGATTTAGATTCAGGTTTGAGTAGCAACATTTGCAAATTTGCCGATGATACGAAAATCGGTAGGGAAATTAATTCGGAGGAGGACTCACTATCACTTCAAGTTGATCTAGATAGGGTTTTGAAATGGTCAAAGGATTGGCAGATGCAGTTTAATGCTGATAAATGTAAAGTTCTGAGGTTAGGTAATGATGATAGAGTTACAAGATACGAGCTAGATGGTGTTGTGATTGCGAAGTCGGATTGCGAAAGGGATCTGGGAGTTATGATTAGTAAGAATTTAAAACAAAAGGATCAATGCATAAATGTTCGTAATAAGGCAAATCGGACACTTGGATTTATTAATCGCAGCGTTAGTAACAAGACACCTGGTGTGGTTCTCAAGCTATATCTTGCCCTAGTTAGGCCCCATTTAGATTATGCAGTTCAGTTTTGGTCGCCTTATTATAGAATGGATATAAATTCACTTGAACGTGTCCAGCGTAGGATGACTAAGTTAATTCCCCAAATTAGAAATCTTTCATATGAAGAAAGATTAACAAAGCTTAAGTTGCATTCACTGGAAAGGCGAAGAGTTAGGGGTGACATGATAGAGGTTTACAAGTGGATGAATGGAGATAACCGGGGGGATATTAATAGGGTATTAAAAGTATCAACACAGGACAGAACACGAAACAATGGATATAAATTGGATAAGTTTAGATTTAGGAAAGACTTGGGTAAATACTGGTTCAGTAACAGGGTTGTTGATTTGTGGAACCAATTGCCGCGTAACATTGTGGAGGTGAGGTCCCTCGATTGTTTCAAGCACGGGTTGGACAAGTATATGAGTGGGATTGGGTGGTTATAGAATAGGAGCTGCCTCGTATGGGCCAATAGGCCTTCTGCAGTTACCTTTGTTCTTATGTTCTTAGGAGCTGCCTCGTATGGGCCAATAGGCCTTCTGCAGTTACCTTTGTTCTTATGTTCTTATGTTCTTATGTACTCATCTCTTCATCACTATCTGTTATTTGACCTGTCTCAGTTTTTAATGGACCTATGCTTTCCCTAGTCTTAGTACGATATAACTGAAAAAACCCTTTAGGATTTGTCTTTGCTTGCCCTGCTATGCGAACTTCATAGTTTCTTTTTGCTTTCCTTATCTCTTTTATAACATTTTTAACCAGTTGTACGAATTCCTGTTCTAAAGTGACCTCCCTTTTTTAATCCTTTTGTACCAAGCTCTCTTTTTACCTATAAGGTTCTTCAAATTCTTTGTTATCCACTTTGGGTCATTGGTATTCGATCTATTCAATTTGTATGGTATACTACGTTCCTGTGCTTTGTTTAGAATATTCTTAAATAAGTTATATATTGAATCCACATCGAAATCACCATTTAAGTCACCTATCGCTTTGTTCATGTCTCGCTCCAAGACCGGCCCACACCCCATACCCAAGCCTTTCCAATCAATTTGACCCAAAAAATTTCTAAGGCTATTAAAATCAGCTTTTCGAAAATCTGGCACTTTAACAGAATTTTCTCCTACAGGTCTATTCCATTCTATGCTAAATCTGATTTCTTTGTGATCACTGTTACCTAGCTCACTCCCTATTTTGATGTCATTAATTTGTGTTTCCCTGTTAGTTAGCACTAAATCTAAAATATTATTTTCCCGTGTTGGTTCCTTAATGTGTTGCGTAAGAAAACAATATTCAATTAATTCTAGAAAATCTTCTGCTTCACTATTCCCTGTTTTGTTCAACCAGTTTATTCCACTAAAATTAAAGTCACCGATGACGTAAATACTGTTAGATCTAGATGCTCTAGATATTTCATCCGATAGATGCTTTGCTTCCATTCTGTCTAAGTTTGGTGGCCTATATATATATAACTCCTATTATAATATTATTTGCTTTTTCGAATAATTCTATCCAAATAGTTTCTGTGTGTGGCTCAGTTTTGATTCCCTCTTTGAGACTACATTTCAAATTGTCCCTAACATATATGGCTACTCCTCCTCCTCGTCTAGGTGGCATTAATAGGTATTAATCATTGCAATATGGAAGTTGTAGTTAAGGACCTGGTGACTCTAGTGGGAGCCCTGAGGACAGAGTTGGACTTTCTGCGGGAGGAGGTGCGTCAGCTCAAAAAACAACGAGAAGTAACGAAGGAGGAGACCAGCAGTAAAGGGACCTCGTCTTGGAGAGTTGTGAAAGACAGGGGCCTTAAGAAGACTTTGATAAAGCCGCCTTCAAACGCCATAGCAACTTCTAATTCATTTGACGTTTTGGAGGACGAGTGCTGTGGAGAGACTGTGGATCGCGCAAAAGGGAAAGCAACGAAGAGAAAGGAAGCGCAGGCCCCTCAGAAAGTAAAGGAAGTACCTAAGCAAACATTAGTTGTGGGAGATTCCCAGATAAGGTATTTGGATAGAACGTTTTGTGCTAGAGATAGGGGGAACAGGTTAAGGGTTTGCTATCCCGGAGCTGGCATTGGTGATATTATAAACAACATGAATGATATTATGGCTGGTAATGGGAACAATCCCATTATTTGCATTAGCGTGGGAGGAAATGATGTTGGTCGAGTTAGGAGTGAGGAACTGATTCAGAGGTATAAAACAGCCATAGAGTTAGTTAGGAGCAAGGGAGGAATCCCGATCATATGTGGCATTCTTCCAAGAAAGGGAGTGGGAAATGAATGGATATCGAGGGCACTTGGTGTCAATTGCCGGCTGGAAAGATATTGCAAATCAAATGCAATATCTTTCATAGACAACTGGGAACACTTCTATGGAAGAAATGAAATGTATGCTCGTGATGGGGTGCATCTATCGAGAGCTGGGGTTGTTGCTGTTGCGAACTCGTTAGAAGAAGTGGTTAGAGGTGTTTGTTTGAGTTTAAACTATTAGTAGATAGAGGTATGGGAATTGATTTGGAGGAAGGAGGTAATAAAAGTATGTGTTTGTGGGAGAAAGGAATTGGCAAAACGATCAGGGAAAGAGAAGGTCCGCAAAATAACAATTCACTTAGGGTATATTACACTAACAGTAGAAGTCTAAGAAATAAAATTAACGAATTAAATGCTCTTGTCTGCACAGAAAAAATAGATATTATTGCACTTACCGAAACGTGGATGAATGTAGAAAAACTATTAGCTGAATATCAAATATATGGATTTAAACTATTTCACACAGATAGATATATTAGACGAGGAGGTGGAGTAGCCATATATGTTAGGGACAATTTGAAATGTAGTCTCAAAGAGGGAATCAAAACAGAGCCACAAACAGAAACTATTTGGATTGAATTAAACGAAAAAGCTAATAATATTATAATAGGAGTAATATATAGGCCACCAAATTTAGACAGAATGGAAGCAAAGCATCTATGGGATGAAATATCTAGAGCATCTAGATCTAACAGTATTTATGTCATGGGTGACTTTAATTTTAGCGGAATAAACTGGTTGAACAAAACAGGGAATAGTGAAGCAGAAGATTTTCTAGAATTAATTGACGATTGCTTTCTTACGCAACACATTAAGGAACCAACACGGGAAAATAATATTTTAGATTTAGTATTAACTAACAGGGAAACGCAAATTAATGACATCGAAATAGGGAGTGAGCTAGGGAGCAGTGATCACAAAGAAATCAGATTTAGCATAGAATGGAATAGACCAGTAGGAGAAAATTCTGTTAAAGTGCCAGATTTTCGAAAAGCTGATTTTAATAGCCTAAGAAATTTTTTGGGTCAAATTGATTGGAAAGTCTTGGGTATGGGGTGTGGGCCGGTCTTGGAGCGAGACATGAACCCAGCGATAGGTGACTTAAATGGGGATTTCGATGTGGATTCAATATATAGCAATATGGAAGTTGTAGTGAAGGACCTGGTGACTCTAGTGGGAGCCCTGAGGACAGAGTTGGACTCTCTGCGGGAGGAGGTGCGTCAGCTTAAAAAACAACGAGAAGTAACGAAGGAGGAGACCAGCAGTAAAGGGACCTCGTCTTGGAGAGTTGCGAAAGACAGGGGCCTTAAGAAGACTTTGATAAAGCCGCCTTCAAACGCCATAGCAACTTCAAATTCATTTGACGTTTTGGAGGATGAGTGCTGTGGAGAGACTGTGGATCGCGCAAAAGGGAAAGCAACGAAGAGAAAGGAAGCGCAGGCCCCTCAGAAAGTAAAGGAAGTACCTAAGCAAACATTAGTTGTGGGAGATTCCCAGATAAGGTATTTGGATAGAACGTTTTGTGCTAGAGATAGGGGGAACAGGTTAAGGGTTTGCTATCCCGGAGCTGGCATTGGTGATATTATAAACAACATGAATGATATTATGGCTGGTAATGGGAACAATCCCATTATTTGCATTAGCGTGGGAGGAAATGATGTTGGTCGAGTCAGGAGTGAGGAACTGATTCAGAGGTATAAAACAGCCATAGAGTTAGTTAGGAGCAAGGGAGGAATCCCGATCATATGTGGCATTCTTCCAAGAAAGGGAGTGGGAAATGAATGGATATCGAGGGCACTTGGTGTCAATTGCCGGCTGGAAAGATATTGCAAATCAAATGCAATATCTTTCATAGACAACTGGGAACACTTCTATGGAAGAAATGAAATGTATGCTCGTGATGGGGTGCATCTATCGAGAGCTGGGGTTGTTAAGAACATAAGAACATAAGAACAAAGGTAACTGCAGAAGGCCTATTGGCCCATACGAGGCAGCTCCTATTCTATAACCACCCAATCCCACTCATATACTTGTCCAACCCGTGCTTGAAACAATCGAGGGACCCCACCTCCACAATGTTACGCGGCAATTGGTTCCACAAATCAACAACCCTGTTACTGAACCAGTATTTAAGAACATAAGAACATAAGAACAAAGGTAACTGCAGAAGGCCTATTGGCCCATACGAGGCAGCTCCTATTCTATAACCACCCAATCCCACTCATATACTTGTCCAACCCGTGCTTGAAACAATCGAGGGACCCCACCTCCACAATGTTACGCGGCAATTGGTTCCACAAATCAACAACCCTGTTACTGAACCAGTATTTACCCAAGTCTTTCCTAAATCATTTTTCATTATCATAGCAATATGGAAGTTGTAGTGAAGGACCTGGTGACTCTAGTGGGAGCCCTGAGGACAGAGTTGGACTCTCTGCGGGAGGAGGTGCGTCAGCTTAAAAAACAACGAGAAGTAACGAAGGAGGAGACCAGCAGTAAAGGGACCTCGTCTTGGAGAGTTGCGAAAGACAGGGGCCTTAAGAAGACTTTGATAAAGCCGCCTTCAAACGCCATAGCAACTTCAAATTCATTTGACGTTTTGGAGGACGAGTGCTGTGGAGAGACTGTGGATCGCGCAAAAGGGAAAGCAACGAAGAGAAAGGAAGCGCAGGCCCCTCAGAAAGTAAAGGAAGTACCTAAGCAAACATTAGTTGTGGGAGATTCCCAGATAAGGTATTTGGATAGAACGTTTTGTGCTAGAGATAGGGGGAACAGGTTAAGGGTTTGCTATCCCGGAGCTGGCATTGGTGATATTATAAACAACATGAATGATATTATGGCTGGTAATGGGAACAATCCCATTATTTGCATTAGCGTGGGAGGAAATGATGTTGGTCGAGTCAGGAGTGAGGAACTGATTCAGAGGTATAAAACAGCCATAGAGTTAGTTAGGAGCAAGGGAGGAATCCCGATCATATGTGGCATTCTTCCAAGAAAGGGAGTGGGAAATGAATGGATATCGAGGGCACTTGGTGTCAATTGCCGGCTGGAAAGATATTGCAAATCAAATGCAATATCTTTCATAGACAACTGGGAACACTTCTATGGAAGAAATGAAATTTATGCTCGTGATGGGGTGCATCTATCGAGAGCTGGGGTTGTTGCTGTTGCGAACTCGCTAGAAGAAGTGGTTAGAGGTGTTTGTTTGGGTTTAAACTGTTAGTAGATAGAGGTATGGGAATTGATTTGGAGGAAGGAGGTAATAAAAGTATGTGTTTGTGGGAGAAAGGAATTGGCAAAACGATCAGGGAAAGAGAAGGTCCGCAAAATAACAATTCACTTAGGGTATATTACACTAACAGTAGAAGTCTAAGAAATAAAATTAACGAATTAAATGCTCTTGTCTGCACAGAAAAAATAGATATTATTGCACTTACCGAAACGTGGATGAATGTAGAAAATAGAGAACTATTAGCTGAATATCAAATATATGGATTTAAACTATTTCACACAGATAGATATATTAGACGAGGAGGTGGAGTAGCCATATATGTTAGGGACAATTTGAAATGTAGTCTCAAAGAGGGAATCAAAACAGAGCCACACACAGAAACTATTTGGATTGAATTAAACGAAAAAGCTAATAATATTATAATAGGAGTAATATATAGGCCACCAAATTTAGACAGAATGGAAGCAAAGCATCTATGGGATGAAATATCTAGAGCATCTAGATCTAACAGTATTTATGTCATGGGTGACTTTAATTTTAGCGGAATAAACTGGTTGAACAAAACAGGGAATAGTGAAGCAGAAGATTTTCTAGAATTAATTGACGATTGCTTTCTTACGCAACACATTAAGGAACCAACACGGGAAAATAATATTTTAGATTTAGTGTTAACTAACAGGGAAACGCAAATTAATGACATCGAAATAGGGAGTGAGCTAGGGAGCAGTGATCACAAAGAAATCAGATTTAGCATAGAATGGAATAGACCAGTAGGAGAAAATTCTGTTAAAGTGCCAGATTTTCGAAAAGCTGATTTTAATACCCTAAGAAATTTTTTGGGTCAAATTGATTGGAAAGGCATGGGTATGGGGTGTGGGCCGGTCTTGGAGCGAGACATGAACCCAGCGATAGGTGACTTAAATGGGGATTTCGATGTGGATTCAATATATAACTTATTTAAGAATATTCTAAACAAAGCACAGGAACGTAGTATACCATACAAATTGAATAGATCGTATACTAATGACCCAAAGTGGATAACAAAGAATTTGAAGAACCTTATAGGTAAAAAGAGAGCTTGGTACAAAAGGATTAAAAATGGGGAGGTCACTTTAGAACAGGAATTCGTACAACTGGTTAGAAATGTTAAAAAAGAGATAAGGAAAGCAAAAAGAAACTATGAAGTTCGCATAGCAGGGCAAGCAAAGACAAATCCTAAAGGGTTTTTTCAGTTATATCGTACTAAGACTAGGGAAAGGATAGGTCCATTAAAAACTGAGACAGGTCAAATAACAGATAGTGATGAAGAGATGAGTAGTATTTTTAATAAATATTTTGTATCTGTATTTACTAAAGAGGAACTTAACAATATGCCTTCAGCCGAACAAGTCTATGTGGGTGGGGACGAGGACAGGTTGACGAGTTTAGCAGTTACCAGGGAGGATGTTCTTAAACAAATAGTAAAACTCAAACCAAACAAATCCCCAGGGCCGGATGAAGTGTTTGCTAGGGTGCTTAAAGAATGCAAAGAGGAGCTTTGTGACCCACTGTCAACCATATTTAATAAATCAATAGAGTCAGGCAGAGTGCCAGAGTTTTGGAAAGTTGCTAATGTGATACCAGTTTTTAAGAAAGGAGATAGATCACTTGCGTCTAACTATCGACCAATTAGCCTAACGTCTATTGTGGGAAAGTTACTCGAATCTATAATAGCAAATAAAATTCGTCTTCATCTTGAAAAACATAAATTAATAATTGAGTCGCAACATGGTTTTATAAATGGCCGTTCATGTTTAACAAATTTGTTATCTTTTTATTCTAGCATTGTTGAGGCAGTTGATAGTGGTAAGGATTGCGATGTTGTATACCTTGACTTTAGCAAAGCTTTTGATACAGTGCCACATGAAAGACTAATTAAAAAAATAGAGTCTCATGGTATTGGGGGTGCTATATTAAGCTGGATTAGGGCATGGCTATACCAAAGGAAACAGAGAGTTAGTATAAATGGAATCAAGTCAGAGTGGGAAAATGTTGTAAGTGGAGTGCCTCAAGGCTCTGTCCTGGGACCTCTGTTGTTTATAATATATATAAATGATTTAGATTCAGGTTTGAGTAGCAACATTTGCAAATTTGCCGATGATACGAAAATCGGTAGGGAAATTAATTCGGAGGAGGACTCACTATCACTTCAAGTTGATCTAGATAGGGTTTTGAAATGGTCAAAGGATTGGCAGATGCAGTTTAATGCTGATAAATGTAAAGTTCTGAGGTTAGGTAATGATGATAGAGTTACAAGATACGAGCTAGATGGTGTTGTGATTGCGAAGTCGGATTGCGAAAGGGATCTGGGAGTTATGATTAGTAAGAATTTAAAACAAAAGAATCAATGCATAAATGTTCGTAATAAGGCAAATCGGACACTTGGATTAATTAATCGCAGCGTTAGTAACAAGACACCTGGTGTGGTTCTCAAGCTATATCTTGCTCTAGTTAGGCCCCATTTAGATTATGCAGTTCAGTTTTGGTCGCCATATTATAGAATGGATATAAATTCACTTGAATGTGTCCAGCGTAGGATGACTAAGTTAATTCCCCAAATTAGAAATCTTTCATATGAAGAAAGATTAACAAAGCTTAAGTTGCATTCACTGGAAAGGCGAAGAGTTAGGGGTGACATGATAGAGGTTTACAAGTGGATGAATGGACATAACCGGGGGGATATTAATAGGGTATTAAAAGTATCAACACAGGACAGAACACGAAACAATGGATATAAATTGGATAAGTTTAGATTTAGGAAAGACTTGGGTAAATACTGGTTCAGTAACAGGGTTGTTGATTTGTGGAACCAATTGCCGCGTAACATTGTGGAGGTGGGGTCCCTCGATTGTTTCAAGCACGGATTGGACAAGTATATGAGTGGGATTGGGTGGTTATAGAATAGGAGCTGCCTCGTATGGGCCAATAGGCCTTCTGCAGTTACCTTTGTTCTTATGTTCTTATGTTCTTAAGACACCTGGTGTGGTTCTCAAGCTATATCTTGCTCTAGTTAGGCCCCATTTAGAATATGCAGTTCAGTTTTGGTCGCCATATTATAGAATGGATATAAGTTCACTTGAACGTGTCCAGCGTAGGATGACTAAGTTAATTCCCCAAATTAGAAATCTTTTATATGAAGAAAGATTAACGAAGCTTAAGTTGCATTCACTGGAAAGGCGAAGAGTTAGGGGTGACATGACAGAGGTTTACAAGTGGGTGAATGGTCATAACAAAGGGGATATTAATAGGGTATTAAAAGTATCAACACAAGACAGAACACGAAACAATGGGTATAAATTGGATAAGTTTAGATTTAGGAAAGACTTGGGTAAATACTGGTTCAGTAACAGGGTTGTTGATTTGTGGAACCAATTACCGCGTAACGTGGTGGAGGTGGGGTCCCTCGATTGTTTCAAGCGCGGGTTGGTCAAGTATATGAGTGGGTTATAAATAGGAGCTGCCTCGTATGGGCCAATAGGCCTTCTGCAGTTGCCTTTGTTCTTATGTTCTTATGTTCTTAAATCTAAACTTATCCAATTTATATCCATTGTTTCGTGTTCTGTCCTGTGTTGATACTTTTAATACCCTATTAATATCCCCCCGGTTATGTCCATTCATCCACTTGTAAACCTCTATCATGTCACCCCTAACTCTTCGCCTTTCCAGTGAATGCAACTTAAGCTTTGTTAATCTTTCTTCATATGAAAGATTTCTAATTTGGGGAATTAACTTAGTCATCCTACGCCGGACACGTTCAAGTGAATTTATATCCATTCTATAATATGGCGACCAAAACTGAACTGCATAATCTAAATGGGGCCTAACTAGAGCAAGATATAGCTTGAGAACCACACCAGGTGTCTTGTTACTAACGCTGCGATTAATAAATCCAAGTGTCCGATTTGCCTTATTACGAACATTTATGCATTGATCCTTTTGTTTTAAATTCTTACTAATCATAACTCCCAGATCCCTTTCGCAATCCGACTTCGCAATCACAACACCATCTAGCTCGTATCTTGTAACTCTATCATCATTACCTAACCTCAGAACTTTACATTTATCAGCATTAAACTGCATCTGCCAATCCTTTGACCATTTCAAAACCCTATCTAGATCAACTTGAAGTGATAGTGATATCATCATTACCTAACCTACCTATCTATCATCATTACCTAACCTCAGAACTTTACATTTATCAGCATTAAACTGCATCTGCCAATCCTTTGACCATTTCAAAACCCTATCTAGATAAGAACATAAGAAGAACATAAGAACAAAGGTAACTGCAGAAGGCCTATTGGCCCATACGAGGCAGCTCCTATTCTATAACCACCCAATCCCACTCATATACTTGTCCAACCCATGCTTGAAACAATCGAGGGACCCCACCTCCACAATGTTACGCGGCAATTGGTTCCACAAATCAACAACCCTGTTACTGAACCAGTATTTACCCAAGTCTTTCCTAAATCTAAACTAATCCAATTTATATCCATTGTTTCGTGTTCTGTCCTGTGTTGATACTTTTAATACCCTATTAATATCCCCCCGGTTATGTCCATTCATCCACTTGTAAACCTCTATCATGTCACCCCTAACTCTTCGCCTTTCCAGTGAATGCAACTTAAGCTTTGTTAATCTTTCTTCATATGAAAGATTTCTAGTTTGGGGAATTAACTTTGTCATCCGACGCTGGACACGTTCAAGTGAATTTATATCCATTCTATAATATGGCGACCAAAACTGAACTGCATAATCTAAATGGGGCCTAACTAGAGCAAGATATAGCTTGAGAACCACACCAGGTGTCTTGTTACTAACGCTGCGATTAATAAATCCAAGTGTCCGATTTGCCTTATTACGAACATTTATGCATTGATCCTTTTGTTTTAAATTCTTACTAATCATAACTCCCAGATCCCTTTCGCAATCCGACTTCGCAATCACAACACCATCTAGCTCGTATCTTGTAACTCTATCATCATTACCTAACCTCAGAACTTTACATTTATCAGCATTAAACTGCATCTGCCAATCCTTTGACCATTTCAAAACCCTATCTAGATCAACTTGAAGTGATAGTGAGTCCTCCTCCGAATTAATTTCCCTACCGATTTTCGTATCATCGGCAAATTTGCAAATGTTGCTACTCAAACCTGAATCTAAATCATTTATATATATTATAAACAACAGAGGTCCCAGGACAGAGCCTTGAGGCACTCCACTTACAACATTTTCCCACTCTGACTTGATTCCATTTATACTAACTCTCTGTTTCCTTTGGTATAGCCATGCCCTAATCCAGCTTAATATAGCACCCCCAATACCATGAGACTCTATTTTTTTAATCAGTCTTTCATGTGGCACTGTATCAAAAGCTTTGCTAAAGTCAAGGTATACAACATCGCAATCCTTACCACTATCAACTGCCTCAACAATGCTAGAATAAAAAGATAACAAATTTGTTAAACATGAAGTGAAGTGTTAGGGAGTGAGCTAGGGAGCAGTGATCACAAAGAAATCAGATTTAGCATAGAATGGAATAGACCAGTAGGAGAAAATTCTGTTAAAGTGCCAGATTTTCGAAAAGCTGATTTTAATAGCCTAAGAAATTTTTTGGGTCAAATTGATTGGAAAGGCTTGGGTATGGGGTGTGGGCCGGTCTTGGAGCGAGACATGAACCCAGCGATAGGTGACTTAAACTGGTATCACATTAGCAACTTTCCAAAACTCTGGCACTCTGCCTGACTCTATTGATTTATTAAATATGGTTGACAGTGGGTCACAAAGCTCCTCTTTGCATTCTTTAAGCACCCTAGCAAACACTTCATCCGGCCCTGGGGATTTGTTTGGTTTGAGTTTTACTATTTGTTTAAGAACATCCTCCCTGGTAACTGCTAAACTCGTCAACCTGTCCTCGTCCCCACCCACATAGACTTGTTCGGCTGAAGGCATATTGTTAAGTTCCTCTTTAGTAAATACAGATACAAAATATTTATTAAAAATACTACTCATCTCTTCATCACTATCTGTTATTTGACCTGTCTCAGTTTTTAATGGACCTATCCTTTCCCTAGTCTTAGTACGATATAACTGAAAAAACCCTTTAGGATTTGTCTTTGCTTGCCCTGCTATGCGAACTTCATAGTTTCTTTTTGCTCTCCTTATCTCTTTTTTAACATTTCTAACCAGTTGTACGAATTCCTGTTCTAAAGTGACCTCCCCATTTTTAATCCTTTTGTACCAAGCTCTCTTTTTACCTATAAGGTTCTTCAAATTCTTTGTTATCCACTTTGGGTCATTAGTATACGATCTATTCAATTTGTATGGTATACTACGTTCCTGTGCTTTGTTTAGAATATTCTTAAATAAGTTATATATTGAATCCACATCGAAATCCCCATTTAAGTCACCTATCGCTGGGTTCATGTCTCGCTCCAAGACCGGCCCACACCCCATACCCAAGCCTTTCCAATCAATTTGACCCAAAAAAATTCTTAGGCTATTAAAATCAGCTTTTCGAAAATCTGGCACTTTAACAGAATTTTCTCCTACTGGTCTATTCCATTCTATGCTAAATCTGATTTCTTTGTGATCACTGCTCCCTAGCTCACTCCCTATTCAATGCTCCTCGTTACTTTGTCTTTGCCACCTCGTTGAACAACAGGTTCAACACTGCACTCGTCCTCTAATACGTCAAATGCGTTAAAAGTTCTTAGGTGTAGGCTATTAGTTGTCGGTTTTGCCAAGGTCTTCTTAAGACCCCTGTCTTTCACAACTACCCAAGACGATGACTTCTTAATACTGGTCTCGTCAGTCCTTCTTAATGAGGTCCCGTCAACACTGGCCTCCTCCTTCGTTTCCTCCCGAAGTCGTAGCCGTCGTACCTCCTCCTGCAGGGAATCCATCTCTGCTCTCAGAGCTCCAACCAGACTCACCAAATCTTTTACTAATCCTTCCATTATTGCAATAATGATCCCACAATAAACCACAATCATCAAGATCCCACACTTTCCCACAATAAACGTTAGGCTAATTGGCTGATAGTTTGACGCAAGTGATCTATCTCCTTTCTTAAAAATTGTTTACCATATTAGCTACCTTCCATGACTCTGGCACTCTACTTAACTCTATTGATTTATTAAATATGGTAGGCAGTGGCTCGGAAATCTCCTCTTTGCATTCTTTAAGCACCCTGGCAAACACTTCATCCGGCCCTGGGGATTTGTTTGGTTTTAGTTTTACTATTTGTTATATTACATCCTCCCTGGTAACTGCTAAACTAGTCAACCTGTCTTCTTCCCCACCCACATATATTTGTTCGACTGAAGGCATATTGTTAAGCTCCTCATTAGTAAATACAGATATAAAATATTTATTAAAAATACTACTCATCTCCTCGTCATTATCCGTTATCTGCCCTGTCTCAGTTTTTAATGGACCTATCCTTTCCCTAGTCTTAGTTTGATATAACTGATAAAACCCTTTAGGATTTGTCTTCGCTTGCCCTGCTATGCGAACATCGTAGTTTCTTTTTGCTTTCCTAATCTCTTTTTTAACATTTCTAACCAGTTGTACGAATTCCCTTTCTAACCTAACTTCCCCATTCTTAATCCTTTTGTACCACGCTCTCTTTTTACCTGTAAGGTTCTTCAGATCCTTTGTTATCCACTTTGGATCATTAGTATTCGATCTATTCAATTTATATGGTATACTACATTCCTGGGCTTTGCTTAGAATATTTTTAAATAGGTTATATTTTGAATCAACATCGAAATCCACATTTCCGTCACCTGTTACTGGGTTCACATCTCGCCCACACCCCATCCCCAAGACATTCCAGTCAGTTTGACCCAAAAAATTTCTAGGCTATTATAATCAGCTTTTCGAAAATCTGGCACTTTAACAGAATTATCTCCTACAGATCTATTCCATTCTATGATAAATCTGATTTCTTTATGATCACTGTTCCCTAGCTCACTCCCTATTTCCATGTCCTTAATTTGTGTTTCCCTCTTAGTTAACACTAAATCTAAAATATTATTTTAAAATTTTACATAAAAAATTATTATATTATATATAATATAAATATTATTTAGACTTGATATCAATATTAGTGTGCCACACAGACAACCACTATTTACTCTTGTGCCACTGAGACAACCGTAGTAGTGTATCTCTTCCCAATACCTGTACCAGATGTTAGCATCCTAAATCATTCACACACACACACACACACAATACGTCACCTGTCAATCACTGTTATGGTATCAACACCATTGCTGGAGTGAGGAGTGACGATATCAGCGCCATCTATGGACCTGTACTCCAACTCCAAGGCATCAAGTTAGACGAAGACAACGTCATCTGTTGTAGGAGGTGTGACGCCTGTGAAAGACTCCTGCTTCATATCTCAGTTAGGAGATGAGATCGTTGGTGATAATCTTTGGTGAGTGACGTGACGATATCAACCCCATCTAAATTTTATCCAATAACATTTCACCGTTCCCAAGTGAAAGGTTTCCATCCTATGTTCTCCTTGTCTTCCGTCTTGCTATTGACTTTTATGTTCACAGATGTGACGTAGAAGGTTATTGCACTCTGGAAATCAGTTTACCTTGGGCAGTCCAGAACTCTTGACGTTTCCTGCGAGGACAAGTGGCCGCCATCGGTATTAAGCACGCAGTTGGCTCTTGTAATTAGGCAATGTTTGTGTGGACCGACGTACCCAGAATTTGGCCAAGAGGAGTTACAAGACGACAGTAGTGGGCGTCTGCTGAGAAGTGCTGCTAGTGTGTTGCTAGAGACTTCTGTCAGGGTGTTAAAGACCCTGGAAGTGATTATTTGTGACCTCTTGCAATGTGTTGCTGAAGCTCTCTGCCAGTGTTTCTGGAGATCAAATGTGGGGTATTGGGACATTGTGACGATATGGTGTGTGGACTGGCTCATGTTGAGGAAGGTGAACTCAACGGTGAATAACACTGAGCGTGGACGACGTATACTTGAAGATAGTGGACTCAATGGGTTTTGAGGAACACTGCAGATGTATTGAGTGTCCTGGGTGAACGCAACACTGTGTACATAGGTGTAGTTATACTTCCATAGATGATATATTGGTGAAGGTGTAATTGGATCTTGTTTACTCCCCTTTATTCCTTGCACTATTCCTTGCTACCGCCAATTCTTGAGAACTTACCATTGACTTGCAGGTGGGATCATAGAAGAAGAGGCTCTAAGGCACATTACGCAGAACCCGGTTACTGTCTCACGCGGGCCATTACAATCACTAATGACAGGCCAAGGAAGGTTAAGAGCTGTCAAGCAGACAGATTAACACATTCCACGATCCCTTTGGACACTCCCCCAGAAAACTTGTTGTGAGATACTATGATAATCCAAGATCGGGTAATTACTAATTACAAAATTAATGAGTGCACATTTTATTAACAATACCCGGAAATTGTACTTGCATACAGATTCACACCCTGACACGCTCATACACCCAGCAGCTGCTGTAGATGATGGTCAGCGTGGCAGATAGGCTGTACATGTGAGCGAGGAGACCCAGTACTATACCCATATTAATGGATAGCGTCCACCTCCAGCTATCAGATGATCGATGTTAAATCTAGGAGTTAGGATTTGCAATACACAGGGCTGATCTTATCACACAGACAAGACCCTAAGAGCACCAGCACAATTTGCAACAATCACTGTTTAATGAGGTTTAATTTAATTCCCACACTTTTCAACGACGGATAATATCTTCAGTCATGTGCGATTTATATTTCTCCCATAACTCTGTTGGAGATGAAGGAGAGTCGGTGGTCAGTATGATTGCAAACAATGCACGAATTTGATTTGGATGTGTCGTGTTGGAAGCGTCATTAATGCCTACATTCCAGTGTCGGTCGTTCGCCAATAAATTCCGAGCTTGACTTGCACTACCGAAAGTGGCATGTATCTCAATGGCTGGAAAGATGTTGGACCGGGCACATTTACCAACAGCATACGAAGAAAGAAGCATTTTTCTTGATTGGGATGCACGGTGTACAGTCTGCCTATCGTAGTTTATTTGAATATGCCAGGATGTCCGTCGACTCGTTGTCCTCGTTTGCGTCGATCAAATGATTTTCTACTGGCATTCCATGTGTAATACGTAGGCACTTCCGAATACAGCAGTGTTTTCGCAAACGTGTCATTTTGACATAACGTGAAGAAAACGGTTAACGTTGTAGCTGGTGGATTCATAGCTGTTTGTTGCACATTTGCAGCTGTGAAATAAACGTGTTGCCCATTTTCTTGTTTAAAAAACAAACAAAAAATACTAACGAAATATTTCAATTCAAACGCAGATCAATCGTTCACCCCTCAATTTCACCACCAATTGCACTGAAAAATAAGAACAGTTAAAAAAACGAAATAAAAACAATGAAAAAGAAACAAATAAGCTATACCCACGAAATGAATGGTATGGTAGACAACACAGCTCAATTCCAACGCAACGTCACACACAATAATTAAATCTAAATGAAAATAAATAAAAATTTATGAAAATTCAATATATCAATGCAATCGGAAACATTGAAATGGAAACATAACATATTTTGTATATCGTGTCTTGCTCTTTTGTGCAACAGATGGCGCTGTTGTTCAAAAAACGCATGTTTTTACCTGTCACGGGTTTGGCATCTAAATAGTAGGTATATAAAAACACACAAGTATTCGAATAGAACGTTGTGTTCAAATTTCAAGGCAATCGGTGAAGAACTTGTGGAAGTTACAGGGAGTGTTGATCTGCCGTCTTTCAGATGGCACTGTTTTTCAAAAAAATCATGTTTTTTCCTGTTATAGGTGAGGCATGTATATAGTAGGTATATGAAAACACTTGCCTATTCGAATGCAATTCTGTGTCAAAATTTCACAGGAATCGGTAAAGAGGTTTCGAAGATTTCTCTAACATGAAAAACGCCCGAAAAACAAATCTTCAAAAAAAACATGTTTTTTCCCGTCACCGACCTGACATATATATAGTATGTAAATAACACCCCGCTCTGATGCGATGGGAACGTTCTGTCAAAATTTCAAGGCAATCGGTGAATAACTTTCGAAGATTAGCGATTTTGAACAAACGAACATTTCCATTTTTATTTATATATACTAGCTGTACCCGGCCACGCGTTGCTGTGGCTCAGCAACGCATGTGCATTGCTGAGCCACAGCAACCTTCCCCTGTCTCCCACTCCTCCCCACCATTCCCCCCTCCCTGGTCCCCTCGTCCTCCCAACTATTCCTCACTCCCTCGACCCTTTTTCCTCCCCTTCATCCTCCACTCCAGCATCCACTCGTCCACCCCACAATCTCCTACTACCCCGTCCCCTAGTCCTCCCAACCATTCCCCTCCTCCCCCGTCCCCTTGTCCTCCCCACTATCCTGTCCCCTTGTCATCTCAACCATTCTCCATTCCCCTCGTCCCCACCATCCCCAACTCCCCTGTCCCCTCGTTTTCCCCCAGCATTACCGCCTCCCAAGTCCTTTCGTCCTCCCCACCATTCCCCATTTCCTCGTCTGATGATCAAATGATCTGATGTTCCCATCAGAAAATTGGGAACATCAAATGATCTGGGACAAGATTCACAAAGAAGTTAGGCAAACGCTTACGAACCTGTACATCTCTTCTCAATCTTTGGCAGCTTTGTTTAGAATTATTAAACAGTTAATGATGTTCGAAGCACCAGGAGGCTGTTTATAACAATAACAACAGTTGATTGACAAGTTTTCATGCTTGTAAACTGTTATTAAATGCAACTAAAGCCATCAATGTACACTCTCGTAAGTACTTGCATAACTGTTTCGTGAATCTGGCCCCAGATGTCCCCATCACTGAAATCTAAGAAAAAAAGTTAAAAAACGAAATGAAAAATAATGAAAAAATAGGAAAACAAACTATACTCAAGAAATGAACGGTATGGTTAACAAGAAAACTCAATTCCTACGCAATGTTACACAAAATAATTAAATCAAAATTAAAATAAATCGAAATTTATGAAAATTTCATTTATCAATGAAATCAGAGACATTGAAATGGAATCATAACATATTTAGCATAGCATGGTTGATCTTATGTGTAACATATGGCGCTGTTTATCAAAAACGCATGTTTTTACCTGTCACTGGGGTGACATTTATATTGTAGGTATATGAAAAGAAGCGCCTATTCGAATGCCACATTGTGTCACAATTTCAAAGCAATCGGTGAAGAAATTTCGGAGATTACAGCGTGTGTTGCTTGTGGGATATTTGGGTTTGATTCTGATTAATTAATAATTAAAATAGTAAATTAAATTACGAAGGACCACCCGCTTTTAAAGTAAAGAGGGAAACTGAGAATTTCAGATCATTAGGTAAAATTCTAGAGAAAACCAGTGACTATGGATATGACTAGAAAGTATGATCATAAGAATAATTAATGGGCTGTATTATTAAAACCAAACTTCAAACACCTACATTGGGGGGTTATTGCTGGAAGTCAGTACGTCCAGGAATCAGTGTGGTTCGTTCACTAATTCTATTAATAATAATCTAATCCTATAATTAATGTTGAATATAATATTATTCATACAACGAAGAACATGAATATGAGCATAATAATGAGTTACAGTAAATCACACATTATGTTATACATTCTGAATGTATCAAATTGCAAAGTTATGAGTAAAAGAAATAAGCCTTAGCTGGTAATAGATTCCTTTAGATAACCCTGGTAGTCCTCTTAATCTCCAAGTCTGGTACACCGACGTAAGACACGGTTAGCATGGGGAAGGCAGCATGAGGAATTCGTCTCTCGTGCTGCAAGATAAATGACTACCAGTAGCAATTGATTTAACTACACAATACATATTCAAGATTATAGATAACTACAGATAGAATTCTAATCACCTGTTATTAGGTGTTGTTTTGCCGCGTGACGTGCAATCACCCTGTCATTAGCACACTTATAAATGATGCATCAAATAAAAGTACTTAACTGTGGGCACTGTGTAAGTATTAAGATTGCCGTAATTACGTATCTCAAATTCAGGTAAGCTTGTCCTGGATTTGTACGTCTCAAGTTGGCTGATCACGTGTCGTCAGGAACCAAGTCTAGGGGTCCCTTATTTAACACCAGCACTAGTTGAAGATATTATCTGCAAGGTCGTTCACGCCTCACAGTGGCGGCTTTCATCTGTGGATGGACACACTTGTCCTATTTGCTGGACAATGGCGTATTCTTATGAGTACGGTGAGCGCGAGTTTGCTTCCTTTCAACTCTGCACGTGTCCACGCACCGACTAAGGATGGCGTCCCCCAACCCACGCCGAGTCGACGTTCATTACACAAATTATTGGCATGAACATTAATATTTCTCGCATTCGCGCTTGAAACTCTAAAGACTGTACGGGTTTATTATTTAGAGGAACGGAATATTATTATTTAACTATTTAAGAATAGTAAAGATACAAGGGAGAGGAATTAATGTCTCCCCATAGCATTCATTGATGACGTTAACACTACCGCGAGGTAGACGGTATAATTCTAACGCTTTATTCGGCTTTTAGTTAGAGAACAATTCGTCTGCAATCAGTTGCCATACAGAATGCTTTAATTATGGAGAATCGTATTTAATTCTCACACAAATTGTATATAATGTGTTTTACTGTAAAGAAATCTGACGCAATACTAGCGTCAGATGACGTGAGAATTCTAGCCTAATGCACAGAT
Organism: Procambarus clarkii; assembly: GCF_040958095.1. Taxonomy (NCBI): domain Eukaryota; kingdom Metazoa; phylum Arthropoda; class Malacostraca; order Decapoda; family Cambaridae; genus Procambarus; species Procambarus clarkii. Next base: position 6,246,338 of record NW_027189128.1, on the reverse strand, counting down.
GAATTATTAGTACAGGAGAATTCTACGAGTTGTTAATTTTACTTACTACAATATTGATATGGTTAGTAATAAGTAATGAGAATACAACAATGCTGTATTCGATGTTGGAAATATCCAACATAACTCCGGGGGGGGATTCTTAGGGTCGCAGTGTACTGTGTTGTACTGACCTATCCCGAAGTGATATTAAGATTAATACATTAGTATGTTAGTATGTTAGTACACACATAACGAACGTCCCGGATTTATCAAGGAATTACAAGAACTTGAGTCTTGCTATTTACATGTCAACTGAAACATGTTGTTTGTAGCCTACACAATATTTATAAATTTAACTCTCCCAATTTAAACTAACAGAATCTACAGTGATGCGATATTCTGGGTCATAGTGACGTGTAATGTTTCGTTACGTGATATCACATCGTAGTTTCATCAAAGTTATCTAAGTGGGATGTGAAACAAATTATTCTTGTTCAGAGTTGTAATAGGCTTGCAGTTTCCCTTAGTGGAAACATGCATGAAATAATGAAACATTAAATGATTAAGTTATCGGTAATCAGGAACACTCTAACGCTCACAATAAACTCAACAACTAGGGTCGCAGTGACATGTAATGGTGTATTACGTAGCTGCTGAATCGTAGGTAAACTCAGAATAAGCTCCTAAGAACTGATAACACTATTGTATGATTATACAGTAAAGTGTTATTAGTCATTTAAGATCAAGGGGACTATGACACTACAGTAAGGTCACTGTCTAGGGTCGCTGTGACTTGTAACTATTGAGTTACTAGACAATAACATCACGCAGCATCACGATCACCTCAAATTCAAATGAGGAAATTGAATTAAATGTGCACTGCCGTGCAGTAGTCATGCTGACTGATGGTACAACTAATTTGCTAACTAGCTAAAATAGAAAGGTAGAGAACTGAAAAGTTTATTCATTAAAATCAAGGAAAATTCTGAGTCGACAGTGAGATTAGTAGCCTAGTCATTCTGACTTATGAGCTAATTAAATGGCAGCTCATAGGCTTGACACTATAAACTATTTAATACGAAATCACCTTTATATGAATTTGGATTTATTAAATCAGTCTCTATAAGTATAGTCAACTGTAATTAATGGTGAGTACAGATTAGGCTAGTACTCAGTCGACACTACTAAAGTCCCTAAACCTACCTAAATAAATGGTTTGAATTTCTAACCTACCTAAGTGAGGGACTAAGCTAAACGTGAGCAAAAATGTACACAAATTAACATGGTGAGCAGTATTGAGCTCATTAACAAGTCGAGTTATATTAAACTCTTGAACATGGTGAGCTACATTGAGCTCGTCAACAGTGTTGACAGGGTGAGCCACATCGAGCTCGTTAGCTGGTGCTAACAGGGTGAGCTGCATGGAGCTCGTTAACAGTTAACAGGGTGAGTTACCTTGAACTCGTCAACAGTGTTGACAGGGCGAGCTACATTGAGCTCGTTAGCTGGTGCTAACAGGGTGAGCTGCATGGAGCTCGTTAGCTAGTGCTAACAGGGTGAGTTACAGTGAACTCGTCAACAGTGTTGACAGGGTGAGCTACAGCGAGCTCGTTAACAGTTAACAGGGTGAGTTACCTTGAACTCGTCAACAGTGTTGACAGGGCGAGCTATAGTGAGCTCGTTAGCTGGTGCTAACAGGGTGAGCTGCATGGAGCTCGTTAACCGTTAACAGATAGAGTTCAGTGAACTCGAATTAACGAGGTGGAGTTTTGTCATTCAATTGCCATGGCGAGCAATATTAAGCTCGTGCGCATGGTGAACGAGCACTCATATTATTACGTTAATTCTAAGGGGAGCTATATTAAGCTCAGGAAGAATGTTAATTAACAATGCTAATGTTTAACGATAATGCATTAAACATATTAGTTCTCCGAAAATTCACTTACATATTAGTAAGTGTGCAAGTTTGTTCGTGTTGCGCTCCCACACTAAATAAGCAGAAACGAAAGAAAAACAACTCAAACAATTAATGCAAGTATTTATCACTAACTCTTAGTGCAGAAAACATGGTATTAAGGTTTTCTTGACAAACCTTTAAGCGCAAGTATAGTGGACCAGTGGTCCTAGTGAATTTGTAATTACTGAAGTTGCTTGATGACTTCTTAGAATTACTAAATTCAGGAAATGCCTGTGGCAATAAGTGCTAGATTCTCTAGCCTAACATTATTAATTCCTAGGGAGTACTAGATTCTCTAGCCTAACATTACAATTTACCTAGGAAGACTGAGTGTGGTCAATTACTACTTGTCGAGAATAATTCTAGGTCTGCAGTGAATTCAATGGCTTGGTCGCTGTGACTTGTACTTGTTTGAGTACGGACCATTGGTTTTCACTGAGTGCTATGAAACATCTCGGCGAGTATCAATTGCACCACATTCAATCTGAGTTTATTACTCAGCTGCGTTTCTCCCTTTAGCTTGCTGCTGGAGAATTGATTTACAGCTGACTAATTTATTATTGGCAGGCTTAGGCTTGTTCACATTCAGAACTTTACCAGTAAGTAAGTAGCCTCCTGCAGATTGGAGCATATTCATTCCCAATCGTTTAACATGTCCAGTTATGAACTGGTAATAGTAGTCGGCTCCTACTAGTACATCTACATTGTTAAGGCAGTCAGACGTTAACTTGTTGTCAGCCAAATTAATTTCACGTTCCTGCAGGAAGTGGGCTGTGTACCCCAGACCCTTAATATTTAAGTCTAAAGGTATTTGATCTACAACAATGGCTTGGACAGCCTTGGCTTGACTACCTAGTCGTACAAGCGGTTGAACTACTGAGTATTCATGGGTTCCTCGATTTATCATGAACCCTGACAAGTTTAATTTTACCTGTCCTATTGGTTGTAAATTAAGTGCCTCTGCTGCCCTTTGAGTAATGAAAGTTTTCTGGGAACCTTGATCAAATAGTCCACGTATGGTGATCTTGGCTCCTCTGTTCTTCACTTGAAGTTGGGCAGTAGGCAAAGCAGCATCCACTTGAGATGCTTGTGAAGTTACGCTGTACACATCTCGCACCTTGCAGCACTGTACTGGTGTAGATTCTCTACGTCCTATTCTAGGATTGACATAATTAGTCCTAACTAATTTGCACAGTGCAGCATGATGTTTGCCCCTTCTACACCTGTTGCAGGTGTTCAGTGGGGTGTCACAGCTGTTAACATTATGTGGTTTGAGACACCTAGTACATTTGTGTAACTGTTTGAGTCGTCTGACTCTTGTGTCTCTATTAGGATAATTAGTACATTTGTACAGAGAATGTTTTTGATTGCAAATCAAACACATTCCCCATCCTGCAGATCGTTAGGGCTTACCGGTTTGGGTAAAACAGTATTTGCAGGTTGTGGTGGTTTTGCTGTTTGCATTTGCTTGTTATTTATTCTCTCGTGAGTACTTGGTGTACTCTGGGGAACCATTAACAGGCTCTTGGGAGTGCTCTTTGGGCTATTAGGTCTCTTAGGAGCACCTGTGGAATTATTAGCAGTGCTCTTTGGACTATTAGGTCTCTTACGAGCACCTGTGGGATTATTAGCAGTGCTCTTTGGACTATTAGGTCTCTTAGGAGCACCTGTGGGACTCTTAGGCCTCACTGATGAATCAGTATTTGACTGATTGTTGTTACATTGAGTATTAGCACCTTGGTTACCTAGTGACAGTGTCACTTTAGGAGTTTCAGGCAAGGAAACTGATGTAGGTACAGTTTTGGTGCATTCAGATTTAGCATTAATTGCTTGGTCTGCTGTATGATTGCTCATATTACGCAAACCTGTAAATATATCCTGCATTGACAGGGTATTACCATTCTGGCATACATATAGTTTATTAAGTGTGTCACCAGACAATTTTCTTTGGATGATAATTTTAGTCATCCACTCAGTAGTTGGGTGATCCACCTCTTTACTGAAAGAATTTATCAGTGACTCAAGCTGAAAACTAAAAGCTTGTAAAGAGTTAACTGATTGTTCTGGTGAAGATAAATTTAATAATTGGTGTACAAGGTTTATAATAGTCTTCTCATTGTTAGCACTTACTTTAGAAGGCTGTGGTGAGCAATTGTGACCATTACTTGTGTTGCTTAAGGCTTCTTGCTTAGCCTCAGCTTTAATTACAGCTTCGGCTGCTGCCGCAGCATTAGCTTTATCATTTTCTGGTTCAGATTCACTGATCATTGCAGCTTCACTTGTTTCATCTGCAGCTTCACTTGTTTCTCTGGGTTCTAGTGATAAGCTAGTTAATTCAGTAGCATTATGTATTGCACTTATAGAATCCAGGGAACATTGAGAAGTGTGGTCTGAAATTTGATCAGACTCTGTAAACAAATCATCACATGAAGCTGTATTAGATGAGAGGTTAGAAAATGAAGGTTGAACTTCAGTTGTTGATCCTGTATAGTGATCAGTATTGATCAGAGGATTCTCCTCGTCTTGATTTAGCTCAAGTATTTCATCTGAGCAGTGTGCTTGCTCGGTTGTAGTTTTTCTACAAAAACGTTCTATCCAATCAGGATCATTTTGTTTCGCAAGCACTCTTTTATAGTGATCTAGCTTTTCTTGAATGGTATCTTCATATTCATCAAGATCATATTCGATCTGACTTAATTCGTCTGGGTCAGTATTACTGCTAAAGAGTTTGTGTTTATAAGCCTCGATGGTCTCCTTCACCTGGACGTATTTTTCGTTAGCTGCCTCTGTGTAGAGGTTGAACTCAAAGAAGTCAATTGGATTGTTTTCTAAACAGTTGTCGCAGTCGTTAAGTCGTCTTGATAGGTACTTTTGGAGACTTCTCAAGATAATACTGATTCTCTTTAATATTTCAGAAGTATCCATTCTGGATGTAAATTTGAGCCTTATAGGGCTTATGTAGCTAGTGGTATAGCTATGGTGTCTGCTCCTTGATGCAGAACAGGTATAATGATTTACAGCCTGATAGGGCTTATGTAGCTAGTGGTATAGCTATGGTCTGCTCCTTGATGTAGAGCAGGTATAAGTATTGACAGCCTAATATTCCTTGAGGCTGGTTGTAATTTACCTCATTTAGAGGTTAGCTACCTACCTAATAATAAGCAACTAAGATTTGAGTGTTACCTTAGTCTCACTACAGGTGTTCCTCAGCTTAGCTCTTCTAAATCAGCCTCGGATGGGTAGTGGACTTACAGTAACACTCAAAACATACATAGAAATATGCAATAAAATAATTACACAATAAATGGTTAATCCCACCCTTGATAGGGTCAGCACAAAAGAATAATATATGTGTAGGCTTGAGCTAATAACTAGCTCAAGCCTAGTCGTGAGAATTTCTACTTAAGAAACTACAACTATATTTAGTCTGTGCTTTTTGTTTTTTTTTGTATTTTATATAATATACACTTGTGTAGTTATGTGTACAAGAAATTAAATGAACACAAAGGAATTAATTGTGTTTGGCAAGTATTCTACTGTCGTAAATATTATCTAACTCCTGAATGTACTCCTAATTGTGGAATAAAATGTTATCAGGGTTAGTAATGATTAACTAGTATGAGATCAGTAATTTATATTAGTATACTGGATCCCTAAATGTTAATGATCCACTGACTTGAGTGAAGCAGTAACTTTAACATGGATTCAGGCTATAATGGACGGTCTGCTGACAGCCATATAATGAAACATTGGTATAGCCTAAATGGTTAACACTTAATTGGTGTTAGTGATTAATATAAGGTTATGAGCTGTTGCTCTTGGTGACCTAAGGATTCTACTTCTGTATGAAGTGTAGGTCTAAATGTTGTGGGTAATTGGCTATGACCCACTAAAGCTACGTATAAGGTAGCTATGTTAGTGTGATCTAGGCTAACTGGTGTGTTACACTGTTAGTTGACACAATTAATTAAATAGTTAGTCTAGCTTCTATCACACAAGGATTAGTTATTAATGGTTAATATTTTAATTATAGATTTCATGCCTATCCGGTTCGAAGAGGACCATAATGTGGGATATTTGGGTTTGATTCTGATTAATTAATAATTAAAATAGTAAATTAAATTACGAAGGACCACCCGCTTTTAAAGTAAAGAGGGAAACTGAGAATTTCAGATCATTAGGTAAAATTCTAGAGAAAACCAGTGACTATGGATATGACTAGAAAGTATGATCATAAGAATAATTAATGGGCTGTATTATTAAAACCAAACTTCAAACACCTACATTGGGGGGTTATTGCTGGAAGTCAGTACGTCCAGGAATCAGTGTGGTTCGTTCACTAATTCTATTAATAATAATCTAATCCTATAATTAATGTTGAATATAATATTATTCATACAACGAAGAACATGAATATGAGCATAATAATGAGTTACAGTAAATCACACATTATGTTATACATTCTGAATGTATCAAATTGCAAAGTTATGAGTAAAAGAAATAAGCCTTAGCTGGTAATAGATTCCTTTAGATAACCCTGGTAGTCCTCTTAATCTCCAAGTCTGGTACACCGACGTAAGACACGGTTAGCATGGGGAAGGCAGCATGAGGAATTCGTCTCTCGTGCTGCAAGATAAATGACTACCAGTAGCAATTGATTTAACTACACAATACATATTCAAGATTATAGATAACTACAGATAGAATTCTAATCACCTGTTATTAGGTGTTGTTTTGCCGCGTGACGTGCAATCACCCTGTCATTAGCACACTTATAAATGATGCATCAAATAAAAGTACTTAACTGTGGGCACTGTGTAAGTATTAAGATTGCCGTAATTACGTATCTCAAATTCAGGTAAGCTTGTCCTGGATTTGTACGTCTCAAGTTGGCTGATCACGTGTCGTCAGGAACCAAGTCTAGGGGTCCCTTATTTAACACCAGCACTAGTTGAAGATATTATCTGCAAGGTCGTTCACGCCTCACAGTGGCGGCTTTCATCTGTGGATGGACACACTTGTCCTATTTGCTGGACAATGGCGTATTCTTATGAGTACGGTGAGCGCGAGTTTGCTTCCTTTCAACTCTGCACGTGTCCACGCACCGACTAAGGATGGCGTCCCCCAACCCACGCCGAGTCGACGTTCATTACACAAATTATTGGCATGAACATTAATATTTCTCGCATTCGCGCTTGAAACTCTAAAGACTGGACGGGTTTATTATTTAGAGGAACGGAATATTATTATTTAACTATTTAAGAATAGTAAAGATACAAGGGAGAGGAATTAATGTCTCCCCATAGCATTCATTGATGACGTTAACACTACCGCGAGGTAGACGGTATAATTCTAACGCTTTATTCGGCTTTTAGTTAGAGAACAATTCGTCTGCAATCAGTTGCCATACAGAATGCTTTAATTATGGAGAATCGTATTTAATTCTCACACAAATTGTATATAATGTGTTTTACTGTAAAGAAATCTGACGCAATACTAGCGTCAGATGACGTGAGAATTCTAGCCTAATGCACAGATGAATTATTAGTACAGGAGAATTCTACGAGTTGTTAATTTTACTTACTACAATATTAATATGGTTAGTAATAAGTAATGAGAATACAACAATGCTGTATTCGATGTTGGAAATATCCAACATTGCTCTTACGACCAACAGATGGCGCTGTTTTTCAAAATAAGCATTTTTTTCTTGTCATAGGTGAGGCAGGTATATAGTAGCTACATAAAAAGACGCGCCTATTCGAATGCAACGTTGTGTCAAAATTTCAACGCAACCGGTAAAGAGGTTTCGAAGATTTCCCTCGAATGAAAAACACAGTTTTTCAGAAAAAGCAGGATTTTTACCGTCACAGACGTGACGTCTATATAGTATGTATATAAAAACCTGTTCGGATGCGAATGGAACGTTGTTGGAAAATTTCAAAGCAGTTGGTGAAGAAATTCCTGAGATTAGCGATTATGAACAAACGAATATTTCCATTTTAATTCATATAGATTAAACGATGTTAAGTTGTCTTACAAGACAACAAATAAGTTCTTGCTGTACAAATAATTTAAATGAATCCTTGTTCATATGGGCGAGAATATAAAGAGTAGAAATTCGTTATTCAGGTATTCACTGGAATAGCAAGATTTAGCTGTATAAAATATTTCCAGCAAATAATATTATATGGATTAATCGACTATAAATCTATGATCAGGTAATAATTCTTATTAAGGAATGCTGAAGTAAAGTGAATTTAATGCAATTCACGTAAAGGTAAACATTTTCCCCCAGCTGTGTGGGTTGATGCAACAGTCCGCCATAATTTCTAGGGAAAATGAGTTATTACTATGCTTTAATAAAATGAACTCAAGATTACTAAACTATTGGTTAGTAGAGTTAGTGGATTATAATACATAGTACAAGAATAGTTTCTTAAAGTACTAAGTGTTAATAAATAGATGTTGAAAATTTCCAACACTTGATTGTTCCTCAGATGACTGGACAATCATCCTACAAATCAGACTTCCATTAACTGAGCCATTACTGCTTCCACTATGCAGCACAATAGGCGTACACTCGTTTTTTTTAACTTTCTCTAAGGGGTTTCACTACTCACGTTCAGAAGCTTACACGTGACTCTAATCTAGCATTGTTAACACTGAAAGTCCATCAGGGCAATACACATGGTCACTGGAATCTCCAAAACGTGTCGTAGTATCGTTAATTTATTCTTGCTGAAGGAAATTATGTCGTTTAAACTCCAGCAATATCTCAGCGTTCCGGTGCCAGTAATAATTACTGGTGTGAGGATAACAATAGTTCAGGACAATGGCTAATAGAGGCCTTCCTTCGACCTCTTGAAGTCGGCCTGCTTTCTCCCTGAATGTACTGACGAGAATGCCAGCACAAGACGCTTCATTGAGCAGCTGCGGGCACCTTGTGGATCCTATGACTTCATTTCGTCTTGGTCAGTGAAAACCACAGGCCTCTCCCGCCACTTTTATACTCCTCTCTGATTCGTTGTGGCAAGAGTTTATGCTGGTGGAGCCAAGCCTGGCGTTACTGCTTCTCACATAGTGACTAGTTGTTCGAGGTGGAGGGTTTTGTGATCAGGCCTTCCAACGATTTTGTGAGGGGAAACCTCATTTTCACCCCCCCCCCTACCACTCTACAACAATATTTTTCCCACTGGTTGAGTAGTATGTCTCCCCTTGTAACAGACTTCTGCATTATCGATTACAGCTGATCCAGGTGCCCCGTGTCGCAACTGTTGTCCTCCTTGTACTCATCTCGTTGTAGCGAGTCCAATGATAACCAACTTGATAACTCCGTTATTTGGTACCTAAAGTTTAACTCTTGCAAGCTCAACATCAATAACATCAAGCAAAGACTTAGTGCACTGACAGAGCTCTCTCTCACACACAGAAACTCAGAAACAGAAACACTGCTAGAGACAGATAGACAGAGATAGAGAGAGGCAGAGATAAAGATAGAGGAAGAGAATGGGAGAGACACGGAAATGATAGACCAATAGGCAGATGAGTAAAAAAATAATCCGTAGGAGCCGTGATGAGGGTTTGAACCTATATGCTGGTGTTCCCAAACACATGCTCTCTGTGTATTGAGGGAGGAGCGTCAGAGGTAGAACATTCCGAGATGACAGAGCCAAGCTTGTACTAAAGAGGCACCCTTCTTGAGCCCGGATGGGCACATGTATAAGCAAGTAGATGGGGTCGCCATGGGTTCTCCCCTAGGTGTCCTGTTTGCAAACTTCTACATGGGTACCATCGAGCAAAAAGTCTTAGTCGACATGAACTTGAAACCGGCCATATACTGCAGGTATGTTGACGACATTTTTACACAGGTACCTGATGTCAGACATCTGCAGGAGCTGAAGGAGGCATTTGAGCACAGTTCCGTGCTGCGTTTCACTTACGAGATGGAAAAGGATGGGAAGCTGCCCTTTCTAGATGTAACAGTCATGGAAAAGAGCGGATGTTTCCACACTGCAGTCTACACTAAGGAAACGAACATAGGAATGTGCCTAAATGCCAACAGCGACTGCCCAGACAGGTACAAGAGGAGTGTTGTTAACGCATATGTCGACCGTGCTCTCAGCCACAGCTCAGAATTGAAGCAAGTCGACGAAGAACTCTGTAGGGTAAGGCAGGTCCTAGTCAACAACGGCTTCTCCAATGGTTTCGTTGAAGACATCATAAGAAGGAAAGTGAAACGCCATGCAACCTCTGAAGAGACAACTAACACAACACCTATACCCCCTATTAGACTATTTTACAGGAACTTCTTTTCCACAGCTCATAAAACAGAGGAAAGGGTCCTGAAAGATATTGTTAATAGAAAAGTTATCCCTACAGACAAAAATCAGAGGATACAACTGACGATTTACTATAAAACCAGAAAAACGGCCAGCCTAGTCATGAGAAACTCTCCAGACACAAAGCAAAACGCTTTAAAAGAGACCAACGTCGTCTATGCCTTCAAATGCCCACTTGGGGACTGTAAGCTCCAAAAAACCCAGTATATAAGCAAGACAACAACATCTCTTTCTAGGCGTTTAACGATGTATAAACAACAGGGCTCCATTAAGGAACATATAATCTCTTCCCACAACCAAACCATCGCCAGAGAAATCCTAGTAAACAACACAGAAATAATCGATAGATACAGCGATAGCAGGCGGCTTGACGTTTGCGAGGCACTACACATTAAGAAGTCAACACCAGCAATCAACAGCCAATTAATGCACAACTATATTCTACCCACCTCAAGACTCCGCTCCAATATAGAAGCATCAAGAAATATGGACCAATAGGCTTTCTACAATCACTTCCATTTAAATACCCATTGTTTCGTGTTCTGTCTAGTGTTGATGAAATTAATACCCTATTAATGCCACCTCTTGTTCTGTCTTGTGTTGATGAAATTAATACCCTATTAATGCCACCTCACCCCATTCACCTCACTCAAATGTAGATATAAACAAAATCGGAGATGTTTAAGTTCTATTCAGTTGTGTATTTGTACACTAAAGTCTTTGAAAATGTAATATGATTTACGAAACGCTCTCGTGTCGCGTCAGACTAGAAATAAAAATGAATTTTGGAGAATTGATTTTTGAATTACCTCCAACAGTGAAAAGAAATGTACGAAAGATTGAGAAAATTCGTGTTAGAATTATTAATCTTACTTTTTCGGTCATATTTAATAATATATGTCTACAGGAAAGACTGCTACCAAAATATACTAATATATATATATAAATATAAATATATATATATATGACAATGTCAGACCACGGAGGAAAAATGAAACAGGAAATTTCCTTAAGTACTTTCGTATATTAAATACATCTTCAGAAGGTGTATAAATACACCTTCTGAAGATGTACAAGTATATAAAGACGTACAAATACAAATATGTTAAATACACCTTCTGAAGATGTATTTAATATACGAAAGTACTTAAGGAAATTTCCTGTTTCATTTTTCCTCCGTGGTCTGACATTGTCACATTCTTAATCACGTGTTTATTTTCGTGATATACACATATATATATATATATATAAATATATATATATATATAAATATATATATATATAAATATATATATATATATATATATATATATATATATATATATATATATATATATATATATATATATATATATATATATATATATATATATATATTGTGACGATAATCTCCTTCAAGAGATTGAGCCTGCTCTTCCCTCCAAAAATACGTCGCTACAAATATATAAAACTACTATGGAAGAAATGTCCAACAACGACAACAACATCTCCAAGGTTTGCCAGAGAGCAAAACGTATGCAGCCAGGAACACCTGCTCCACCTCAAACCGCCAAACTACCTGTCTTGTCGCCTGCTCATCGTTGATTGGCTGCGGGGTCCAGCTGCAAATGCACTCCATCCACCATACTACTTGATGTCTGGAGCCGCCACGACCTCAGTCTTCAGAATATCCCGTGCTTTCGACAAGTTAACACGTCTCGTTGGTAGACTAAGCCCCAGGCTTACGTGTAATAAGAGAAGTGATAGCTTGAAGCCAATATTCCGACACCTATTCATTTTGTTTGCCATAAACTTGTTATTTGTTCACTTGTCTTAACGTAACTTTTCATTTTGTCATTTGATTATTCTTATTACTTTGATTGATTTTATTATACGAATTTGTATGTCCATTTTATTCATGTTTTGATTTCTTTAAAGTAATTAAAATTTCATTGTTAAAATTTACTTGTGTTTTGTGTGTCTTCTCCTTACCTTACCACAGACGAAGTTCCAGATTTTCTATTTTTTTTGTTTCTATGTGACGAGGCCATACCCCTAGCTTTGAACAGCCGAACACCAACGCGTTACCGTCACAATATATATATAAAAAGTTTGTGAGGGTACCACCTCTGGTGCCAATGTGGGGGACCCATAGCCTCGGAGAAGAAAATAAAAAGTATTCAGAGTAGACCTATATATATATCTATATATATATATATATATATATATATATATATATATATATATATATATATATATATATATATATATATATATATATATATATATATATATATATATATATATATATATATATATATATATATATGTCTACTCTGAATACTTTTTATTTTCTTCTCCGAGGCTATGGGTCCCCACATTGGGACCAGAAGTGGTACCCTCACAAACTTTTTTTTTTTTTAAATATATATATATATATATATATATATATATATATATATATATATATATATATATATATATATATATATATATATATATATTAGTATATTTTGGTAGCAGTCTTTCCTGTAGACATATATTATTAAATATGACCGAAAAAGTAAGATTAATAATTCTAACACGAATTTTCTCAATCTTTCGTACATTAAGCAAGGAATCAAGCCTTCACGATAAAATATCGCCAGGATCTGATTCGTGATCAGATATACAAGGCAGAGAATGAAATCAAAGACAACAAAACGCAACTACTTCATGCTACAAACGAGTGGAGAAATAGCAACATCGACGATAGTATCCGTACCCGCATTGAACAACACCTCGACATCCTCACAGACCAACATCACCTCAGCACTGAAACAAGGATTATCAAGAAACTAACAACATTATATGGAGGACCTATGGCAATTCCACGACCAAGAGATGGCTTCCTGAACCGTGCACGAATTAACCTCACTGAGGACCAAGTCACTCTCCTAAATCTGGGCATAAACTGTCATGTTATGTCCAGACCGAGTGAGATGGCCCGGAAAGTAGAGTTGGAAATTCTGTTGGACGACATATTCGACCTCGAGACACAAAAGAAGGTCACTACCAAAGATACCTTACAAGCAGAACTTATTGCAGAAGGAGGAAAGAATCGAGGCAACTACAGAAGCACCATACTGTCCCCCGAGCTTAAAGCGGCAGCTAAAAGCCTTCGTGAGAACAAGGAGATAGTTGTCAGGAGAGGTGACAAGTCGCCAATATATGTCATTCTTAAAAAAGACGAATATCTGGCGAAAATGAACATCATACTCTCTGACCAAACTAAGTTCAAAAGGGTAACGAAGGACACTACAGCCGAATTAAAAGCAAAGGTCAACAAACTGATCGAAACTGTGAACGCCAAGAAATCCGGACTCCACCTGCCAAAGATCATTGGGGAATATAAACCTGGATATGCGTATGGAAATGTCAAGACGCACAAGCCTGGAAACCCACTTCGGCCAATCATTAGCCAGATACCCACACCCACGTACAGACTGGCGAAGCGAGTCAACGGCCTGCTGACTCCTTATGTTCCTTGCGCCATCAGCCTGAAGTCTCCAAAGGAATTTGTTGACTTACTGCGGGGCACACGGGCCACAGGGATAAGAGCCTCGTTGGACGTAGAATCGCTGTTTACCAACGTACCTGTGGACAAGACAATCGGAATGATAGCCGACAGAGTGTATCGTGATCCAGCCTGTACTCCTCTTGACATACCAGAAAATATTCTGAGGAAACTACTCCAAGCTTGTACTAAAGAGGCACCCTTCTTGAGCCCGGATGGGCACATGTATAAGCAAGTAGATGGGGTCGCCATGGGTTCTCCCCTAGGTGTCCTGTTTGCAAACTTCTACATGGGTACCATCGAGCAAAAAGTCTTAGTCGACATGAACTTGAAACCGGCCATATACTGCAGGTATGTTGACGACATTTTTACACAGGTACCTGATGTCAGACATCTGCAGGAGCTGAAGGAAGCATTTGAGCACAGTTCCGTGCTGCGTTTCACTTACGAGATGGAAAAGGATGGGAAGCTGCCCTTTCTAGATGTAACAGTCATGGAAAAGAGCGGATGTTTCCACACTGCAGTCTACACTAAGGAAACGAACATAGGAATGTGCCTAAATGCCAACAGCGACTGCCCAGACAGGTACAAGAGGAGTGTTGTTAACGCATATGTCGACCGTGCTCTCAGCCACAGCTCAGAATTGAAGCAAGTCGACGAAGAACTCTGTAGGGTAAAGCAGGTCCTAGTCAATAACGGCTTCTCCAATGGTTTCGTCGAAGACATCATAAGAAGGAAAGTGAAAAGCCATGCAACCTCTGAAGAGACAACTAACACAACACCTATACCCCCTATTAGACTATTTTACAGGAACTTCTTTTCCACAGCTCATAAAACGGAGGAAAGGGTCCTGAAAGATATTGTTAATAGAAACGTTATCCCTACAGACAAAAATCAGAGGATACAACTGACGATTTACTATAAAACCAGAAAAACGGCCAGCCTACTCATGAGAAACTCTCCAGACACAAAACAGAACGCTTTAAAAGAGACTAACGTCGTCTATGCCTTCAAATGCCCTCTTGGGGACTGTAAGCTCCAAAAAACCCAGTATATAGGCAAGACAACAACATCTCTTTCTAGGCGTTTAACGATGCATAAGCAACAGGGCTCCATTAAGGAACATATAATCTCTTCCCACAACCAAACCATCGCCAGAGAAATCCTAGTAAACAACACAGAAATCATCGATAGATACAGCGATAGAAGCGGCTTGACGTTTGCGAGGCACTACACATCAAGAAGTCAACACCAGCAATCAACAGCCAATTATTGCACAACTATATTCTACCCACCTCAAGACTCCGCTCCAATATAGAAGCATCAAGAAATATAGACCAATAGGCTTTCTACAAACACTTCTATTCAATATCCATTGTTTCTTGTTCTGTCTTGTGTTGATGAAATTAATACCCTATTAATACTCTTGTTCTGTCTTGTGTTGATGAAATTAATACCCTATTAATACCACATCTTGTTCTGTCTTGTGTTAATGCCACATCACCCCTTCCACCTCACTCAAATGTAGATATAAAATCGGAGATGCGTAAGTTCTATTCAGTTGTCTATTTGTGAACTAAAGTCTTTGAAAATGTAATAAGTTTTACGAAACGCGCTCGTGTCGCGTCAGACTAGAAATAAAAATGAATTTTGGAGAATTGATTTTTGATTTACCTCCAACAGTGAAACGAAATGTACGAAAGATTGAGAAAATTCGTGCTAGAATTATTAATCTTACTTTTTCGGTCATATTTAATAATATATATATATATATATATATATATATATATATATATATATATATATATATATATATATATATATATATATATATATATATATATATATATATATATATATATATATATATATATATATATATATATATATATATATATATATATAAATATATATATATAAATATATATGAATATATATATATATAAATATATATATATATAAATATATATATATATATATATATATATATATATATATATATATATATATATATATATATATATAAATATATATGATTTCTGTGTTGTTTACTAGGATTTCTAGTAAACAACACAGATTTCTAGAGAAATCCTAGTAAACAACACAGAAATCATCGATAGATACAGCGATAGCAGGCGGCTTGACGTTTGCGAGGCATTTCTGTGTTGTTTACTAGGATTTCTAGTAAACAACACAGATTTCTAGAGAAATCCTAGTAAACAACACAGAAATCATCGATAGATACAGCGATAGCAGGCGGCTTGACGTTTGCGAGGCATTACACATCAAGAAGTCAACACCAGCAATCAACAGCCAATTAATGCACAACTATATTCTACCCACCTCAAGACTCCGCTCCAATATAGAAACATCAAGAAATATGGACCAATAGGCTTTCTACAATCACTTCTATTCAATACCCATTGTTTCATGTTCTGGCTTGTGCTGATGAAATTAATACCTTATTAAATACCACCTCACCCCATCCACCTCACTCAAATGTAGATATAAACAAAATCGGAGATGTGTAAGTTCTATTCAGTTGTGTATGTGTTAACTAAAGTCTTTGAAAATGTAATAAGTTTTACGAAACGCGCTCAAGTGTCGCGTCAGACTAGAAATAAAAATGAATTTCGGAGAATTGATTTTTGAATTACCTCCAACAGTGAAGCGTAATGTACGAAAGATTGAGAAAATTCGTGTTAGAATTATTAATCTTACTTTTTCGGTCATATTTAATAATATATGTCTACAGGAAAGACTGCTACCAAAATATACTAATATATATATATATATATATATATATATATATATATATATATATATATATATATATATATATATATATATATATATATATATATATATATATATGTATATATATATATATATATATATATGTATATATATATATATATATATATATATATATATATATATATATATATATATATATATATATATATATATATATATATATATATATATATATATATATATATATATATATATATAGAGTGTCTGGGTGCTGCAACAACACAACACGACATTGCTCGCCTCACAGCAGTAGCAGCACCACATGCAGGGGATTTCCTGTTAGCAACCCCAATGTCGGCAACTGGCACGCGTCTCACACCACACGCCCTCCGAATTGCTGTGGCCCTCCGCCTTGCTGCCCCAATCCACACCAGATATAGGTGTATTTGCGGCGAGGTGGTGACTGACAGGTACGGTCACCATGGCCTACTCTGCCAAAGCACAGGGGGATGGCACTCGAGGCACAGTGAAGTTAACGACATCATCAAGAGGAGCCTCACCACAGCTGGATGCCCAGCTGAAAGAGAGCCCCGTTACCTAACGCCCCGTAACTCTGATGCTCTTATTGGTCGCCCGGATGGTATCACAGTGAACCCCTGGAAGAATGGCAAGCAGTTGGTATGGGACTACACGTGCGTATCAACCCTGGCTAACACCTACATTAACCTCAGTGTTGCACAACCAGGTGGCGCTGCCACCCACAGGGAAGCAGCCAAATCCCGTAAGTATAGAGAACTGAATCACCACTACAATTTTGTCCCCATTGCTTCTGAGACGCTCGGCGCCTGGGGTAAAAGTGCTACCAGTTTTTTGAAGGAACTGGGTTCTAGGCTCATTGAAACAACAAGGGACCCGAGAGCTGCAAGCTTTCTTTTCCAGCGCCTCAGTGTGGCGATACAGAGGGGAAATGCGCACTTCATCCAGGGTTCCTGCCCGCCATCTGAGGAGCTGGAGGAACTCGACAACCTATGACAACCATCTTTGTAACCCATATGTAACTCCTTTTTTGTAACAAAGTTCAAATAAAGTAAATATATATGTGTACATACAAAAGAATGGGGGTGGTAGAAGAAGATAATATTAGTGTTCAGTGAGAAACCACAAGGTCTCCTCTGAATACATTTTATTTTCTTCTCCGAGGCTATGGGTCCCCACATTGGCACCAGAGGTGGTACCCTCACAAACTTTTATGTATATATATATATATATATATATATATATATATATATATATATATATATATATATATATATATATATATATATATATATATATATATATATATATATATATATATATATATATGTCGTACCTAGTAGCCAGAACTCACTTCTCTGCCTACTATGCAAGGCCCGATTTGCCTAATAAGCCAAGTTTTCATGAATTAATTGTTTTTCGACTACCTAACCTACCTAACCTAACCTAACCTAACTTTTTCTTCTACCTAACCCAACCTAACCTATAAAGATAGGTTCGGTCATATATCTACGTTAATTTTAACTCCAATAAAAAAAATTGACATCTTACATAATGAAATGGGTAGCTTCATCACTTCATAAGAAAAAAATTAGAGAAAATATATTAATTCAGGAAAACTTGGCTTATTAGGCAAATCGGGCCTTGCATAGTAGGCTGACAAGTGCGTTCTGGCTATTAGGTACGACATATATATATATATATATATATATATATATATATATATATATATATATATATATATATATATATATATATATATAGCTATATATATATATATATATATATATATATATATATATATATATATATATATATATATATATATATATATATATATATATATATATATATATATATATATATATATATATATTTTACGTTCTTCTTCACTGTCGAGGGTAATGTTGATAAAGTAACTCTCCAAAATTCATTCTTTTTATTCATGATCTGACACCAGAACGCATTTCGTAATTCCTTATTGCATTTTCAAAGACTTAATTTACACACATGTTGTTGTTTAAGATTCAGCTTCTTGGAACAAAATGTTCGAAGTAGCACGGGCTATGGCGAGCCTGTAGTTTACCTGGCACAGGAGCGGGGCAAGTAGCACCGGCTATGGTGAGCCCGCAGTGAACTTACATGGCACAGGAGCGGAGCGGTTACACACAAAATACATTCATACTTATATTCGTTATATTGGGTGAGATGATATGGCACATAAGTTTTTGGTGAGGTGAAACAGAAGACAAAACACGAAACCATGGGTATGAGAACATAAAAATGGAAGTAACTGCAGAAGGCATATTGGCCCATACTTCCTCATGCTACTTCTATATTATTTCGGGGTCTTGAAGTGGGTAGAATATAGTTGTGCATTAATTGGCTATTGATTGCTGTTGTTGAATTTTTGATGTGTAGTGCCTCGCTAATGTCGAGTCTCCAGCTATAGCTGTATTTATCAATGATTTCTGTTTTGCTTGTTAAGATTTCTCTGGTGATGGTCTGGTTGTGAGAAGAGATTATATTTTCCTTGATGGAGCCCTCTCGTTTGTGCATAATTAATCGCCTAGAAAGAGACGTTGTTGTCTTGCCTATAGCCTGAGTTCTTTGGGGCTTACATTCCTCAAGCGGGCATGTGAAGGCATAGACGACGTTGGTTTCCTTCAAGACATTCTGTTTGGTGTCTGGGGAGTTTTTCATGAGTAGGTTGGCCGTTTTTTTGCTTTTGTAGTAAATTGTCAATTGTATTTTTAGAGTTTTGTCTTTAGGGATAACGTTCCTATGAGCAATATATTTCAGGACCTTTTCCTTCATTTCATGAGTAGTCGAAAAGAAGTTCCTGTAAAAAGTCTAATTGGGGGTACAAGTGTTGTGTTGGTTGACTCCTCAGAGGTTGCATGGCGTTTCACCATTCTTTTTATGATGTCTTCAACAAGACCTTTAGAGATGCCGTTGTTGACTAGGACCTGCCTTAACCTATAGAGTTCTTCATCGACTTACTTCCATCCTGAGCTGTGGCTGAGAGCACGGTCGACGTAAGCATTGACAACACTCCTCTTGTACCTGTCTGGGCAGTTCCTATTGTAATTGAGGCACGTTCATATGTTTGTTTCCTTAGTGTAGACTGCAGTGTGGAAGCCTCCGTTCCTTTCCGTGACTATTACATCTAGAAATAGCAGCTTCTAATCATTCTCCATCTCGTACGTGAAACTCAACACAGAATTCTGGTCGAATGCCTCCTTCAGCTGCTGCAGAAGTCTGACATCAGGTACCTGCATAAAAATGTCGCAATATACCTGCAGTATATCGGTTTTTTTAAGTCCATGTCAACAAAGACCCTCTGCTTGTATAAACATGAATAGACAGATAAATAGATAGATGGATAAGGATGAATAGGTAGAATGATGGATAGACAAATAGATAGATGGCTAGATAGATGAAAAGATAGTTGGATGGATTAATGTATAGAAAGATGATTAGGTGCATGGATAGATAGAATTAAATAAAGCTAGATGGACAGACGATTAGATAGATGGATAGAAAGCTAGATGGATAGAGAAATGATTAGATGGATAGAAAGCGAGATGAAGAGATTAATGGATAGAAAGCTAGATAGATAGCTGGCTGCACATATGGATGGATAGATGACTGGACATATGGCTGCACAGATGGATGGATAGAAAGATAGATGTATATAAATAGATGGACAGAGTAGAGGGCAGAAGAATGGATACATGGATGGTGCTATACAGAGGGTGAGCTGTGACCAAGGGTGCTACTAGTGGCTCAGGGTTACGAAGGCCAGCCCGGTCTGACTCACGCAACTCACCAGAGTCTGTTGGTCTCAAAGATGAGGACCACGTCAAGCCCACCACCGCAGGTCTATGCTCCACCACCTGGGTGCTACTGATCGCCCTGGAAGCCCTTCAGTCAACCACGGGAAAACTGCTACCAGCAATTCCAACCTTGTTCCATGGAGGAGTGAAGGAAGACTCAGACTTACCTTCAACAGCACTTCCTCTGAGTCTTGCCCGCTGTAACAAAAGGTTCGCAGGTTTCTCTTTCACACCTGCATTTCTCCACTATCACAAGGTCGCCAGCTGGGTTTATATCTCTGCCCCCCCAGCAGTGGAGTTTTGTGGTTGAACTCTGTTGCTTGACAGCATAAGTGTTGCTACATTCACAGTGTTAAATCAGGATTGCCAGCCTAGTGTACATTCCCTAAATATCTGTGTTGCTCTCACTTTTCCAGCCACTAGAATATTTTAATATAAAATCTTACTGTTCATCTGTGGGGACTATAATATCACTTTTGTATGCTCGTAGAGATATATGGAGGCGAACTCAAACACGTCAGTAAAATTATATGACATATATTAACAAAAAGCTACATGAACACACATATAGAAATGATACATGAATAGACATATAAATAAATGCTCTGGAGATCTTCGGCAGCTCTCCTCTCACGAGCTCTGGCAACTCCATCAGCTGGGCAGATTTAAATGGGGGACTCACACCCTCCCAAGAAGGGGGGGGGGGGGAGCACTTCTTCAACGTCGGCTGCCGACTCACCAACTGTCACGTCGTCCACACACTGTCGTCTCCAAACTGTATAGTGCTGGCTGCCCAACAGCCTATCCTAATACTAACATAATAATATATATGCTAATGTCATATATATATATATATATATATATATATATATATATATATATATATATATATATATATATATATATATATATATATATATATATATATATATATATATATATATATATTACTGGCCTAACTAGACTTATCAGCAAGGTGTAATGGAAGAGAAATATGATCTACCTTAATCACTTCTGTCCACGACGCCTGTATTGCAATTGTGTGAGGTTCCTAAAGGTCCCGGGTCGCTCCTCAGCGATCCAGTAGCGTGTTGCAAAGCCTCAGGTGTCGTGAAGTAGTTGCATCGTATCCGTGCCACTCCCTAGAGTTCAGGTATTCCTATACTGGTCCAACCAGTGGTCACTTAGCCAGTCGCTGTATACACATGTTCCTTCAACCAGACATTTTCTCCTGGATCTGGAAACGGTGTATTCCCTCCAACGTCTCAGCAGATGTGACCCAGTCACTGCAACACTGCTCGTTGCAACAAGCCAGACTCGCGGGTGCCAGGCAGGCTCTCCTGAGTCAGTGCCGACCGATATCCTCAAGTTCGATATCCTTGGTTCTTCCTTTCCCACTAAACTTGGCTTCTTCGTGCTCTCCCAGGAATACAAAGTCTTCAGAGATAATGGTAGACTGCGATGGCTGCTTATAACCCACTGAGCGAGGCTCCCAGAAGTAGAGGTTTTAGAGCCAGATAGCCCCACTTAACAAACAATGGGGGTACTAATCAAACAATGGAATCAGAGGCGGTGTACCAGACAGTCCCACTTATCAGACAATGGAATCAGAGGCGGCGTAACAGATAGACCAACCTCAGAGGTGGCATTTAATAATTGTAGTCTACGGTGAGCTCCCACCATATTTCACTTACTCCAGCTATCACCCCTCCTGAGTAGGCCTGTTCTGGGTGTGAGAGGGGAAGGGCCACGCGGTGCGAGCTCCGCGGAAAACAATATATATCTAGGGACATTTCAGTGATACAGGAACTAAACACAGTCAGATAACTTTTAAAGTGTGTCTCAACATATTAACCAATATATCATAGTGATTACCATCCGACCGTTTGTGTTCAAGACAAAATAAGTGAAATTCGTGTGTAGTCAAGGCCTGCCCTCGTGGTGTCAGGGGGCCTTAGGCGATAGTTGCCAAGTCGTCAATAAATCACATCTCTCGCTTGTGAAACATCAAGTAATCAGTGCCCATAGTGCTAAACTCTCTATGCAAAACAAATTATTATAAGTCAGGTCTAGGTCAGGTCAGGTCAAACAAGTCTATTATAACAAAAATTAAGATAATATATTTTAATATCAAGTGAACAAATTATACACCAAATAAGTCCGTCGTGTGTATGTAAACAAGGGCCATTTGGAGGTAGGCCCACCCCAGTACCCTCTGTGTGTGTATTCTTTCAAATAGTGTAACGTACTTAGGTAACTAGAGCCCAGACACAGAAACTAGAAGCCTCCGCTGTAAGGTAACTAGTGGGAAAATGCAAGTAATGTAATCTAACAAGTGAACAAAACAAATTAAGAGTGCGACATGTGGTAGCAACACTGGCCGTCCATACAGCCTCCTCCAGGCCTGTCTCAAGTTGGTAAACACCCACGGCCAGCTCCCACGGCCAGCACCCGCGGTCAACTCCCCCACCGGACAACACCCACGGTCAGCACCCACGGTCAACACCCACGGTCAGCACCCACCCAGCAAACAATTTTAGGTTGCCACAACATATCTGGAAAGTATTTGAAAGTATTGGAAACGTTTGTTTTATCGTATCAGATACGATATTGTGTGTGGACTTAAATAGGTTTCCAAAACTTATAACCAAGACATATGTATCTAACACTAATTTGAGATGTTGTGGCAACTTTACACTCCTAACATGAGTCATTCATAATCCATTCATATACCAATATGAATCTCTTATGAAAGGTTTGAGCCAATAATCTGAACCCTTTTCACATCTTTGTGTTTAAAGTTAAATTTCTTGAAATTAAATTATATTTTATATTATATTATTTTTATTATATTTTATATTATATTATTATTTTCAATTTAAATATTAAAACCAATTTAAGGGTAAAAAAATCTAATAATTTATATTTCTTTTATTATTTACTAACAATTATAATTATTTACTAACGGAGAGAGGGGAGGCTGTACGGCGGAGAGTGGCGGCTGTGGCGGACAGTGGCGGCGGTGGCGGATAGTGGCGGCGGGCGGACAGTGGCGGCGGGCGGACAGTGGCGGCGGCGGGCGGACAGTGGCGGCGGGGGGACAGTGGCGGCGGTGGCGGATAGTGGCGGCGGGCGGACAGTGGCGGCGGTGGCGGATAGTGGCGGCTGTGGCGGATAGTGGCGGCGGGCGGACCGTGGCGGCTTTGGCGGCGGTGGTGGACAGTGGCGGCGGGCGGACAGTGGCGGCGGCGGGCGGACAGTGGAGGCGGCGGGCGGACAGTGGCGGCGGCGGGCGGACAGTGGCGGCGGCGGGCGAACAGTGGCGGCGGCGGGCGGACAGTGGTGGCGGCGGGCGGACAGTGGAGGCGGCGGGCGGACAGTGGAGGCGGCGGGCGGACAGTGGAGGCGGCGGGCGGACAGTGGTGGCGGCGGGCGGACAGTGGTGGCGGCGGGCGGACAGTGGTGGCGGCGGGCGGACAGTGGTGGCGGCGGGCGGACAGTGGTGGCGGCGGTGGCGGACACTGGCGGCTGTGTCTGGCGGCGGTGGCGGACAGTGGCGGACAGTTGCGGTGGTGGCGGACAGTGGCGGCGGTGGCGGACAGTGGCGGCGGTGGCGGACAGTGGCGGCGGTGGCGGACACTGGCGGCTGTGTCTGGCGGTGGTGGCGGGCGGTGGCGGGTGGCGGCGTCTGTGATGAGTGGTGGCGGCTGGCGGTGGTGGGTGGTGGCGGCGGTGGTGGTGGGTGGTGGTGGCGGCGGTGGTGGTGGGTGGTGGTGGCGGCGGCGGCTGGTGGTGGTGGGTGGTGGCGGCGGTGGTGGTGGGTGGTGGTGACGGCGGCGGCTGGTGGTGGTGGGTGGTGGCGGCGGGTGGTGGGTGGCGGCGGCGGCTGGTGGTGGTGGGTGGTGGCGGCGGGTGGTGGGTGGTGGCGGCGGGTGGTGGGTGGTGGCGGCTGTGGCGGGCGGTGGCGGGCGGTGGCGGGCGGTGGCGGGCGGCGGCGGCTGTGATGGGTGGTGACGATCGGCGGTGGGGGGGGCTGGTGGCGGCTGGCGGTGGCGGCTTGCGGTGGCGACTGTGGCAACGGGCGGTGACGGCTGATAGCGGGCGGTGGTGGCGGCTGGTGGCAGGTGGTGGTGGCGGTGGTGGCGGCTGGTGGTGGCGGCTGGTGGTGGTGGCAGCTGGTGGCGGTGATGGCGGCTGGTGGTGGTGGCAGCTGGTGGCGGTAATGGCGGCTGGTGGTGGTGGCAGCTGGTGGCGGTGATGGCGGCTGGTGGTGGTGGTGGTGGCGGCTGGTGGTGGTGGCAGCTAGCTGGTGGCGGCTGGTGGCGGTGATGGCGGCTGGTGGTGGTGGTGGTGGTGATGGCGGCTGGTGGCGGGCGGTGGCGGGCGGTGGCGGCTTGTGGCGGCTGGTGGTGGTGGCGGTGGTGGGTGGTGGTGGTGGTGGTGGGTGGCGGCTGTGGTGGGTGGTGGCGGTGGTGTCGGCGGCGGCTGTGGTGGGTGGTGGCGGCGGCGGCGGTGATGGGTGGTGGCGGCGGTGGTGGTGGGTGGTGGTGGTGGCGGCGGTGGTGGTGGGTGGTGGTGGTGGCGGCGGCGGTGATGGGTGGTGGCGGCGGTGGTGGTGGGTGGTGGTGGCGGCGGCGGCTGGTGGTGGTGGGTGGTGGCGGCGGGTGGCGGTGGTGGGTGACGGTGGCTGGTGGCGGGTAGCGGCTGGTGGTGGGTGGTGGCGGCGGGTGGTGAGTGGCGGTGGCTGGTGGCGGGTGGCGGCTGGTGGTGGGTGGTGGCGGGTGGCGGCTGGTGGTGGGTGGTGGCAGGTGGCAGCTGGTGGTGGGTGGTGGCGGGTGGCGGCTGGTGGTGGGTGGCGGGTGGCGGCGGGTGGCGGCCAGCTGGGACACACCCTTCACCACTGAAGGTCTGAGCACAACTAACCATATGTCTCTCTCACCACCAGAACAGTGTTGCCAGCTCGCGCTCTCAAAATGTTTCCTTCAAATATTGTATATTATCTTTGAACAACAAGTTTGATTATCAAGGAAATAATGCATATATTATTGTCACATTAATTCTGTGCAATATCTTATTACATTCCTGCTAAATAATTATAATTTGAAACAGGACAAAAAATCCAACATATATATAAAAACCAACATTAGAGATCACGAGGCCTAGGCCTCGCCTGTGACCACACATCCTGCCTCCCTGGCCTGCTACACTCTCACACCTCACACTCTTAACTCTCTCATAATCACTCTCACTCTCA
Source organism: Procambarus clarkii (assembly GCF_040958095.1). NCBI lineage: Eukaryota > Metazoa > Arthropoda > Malacostraca > Decapoda > Cambaridae > Procambarus > Procambarus clarkii. The sequence continues at coordinate 6,220,639 of NW_027189128.1, read as the reverse complement.
ATCACTCTTACGCACTATTACTCACTCTTACTCTCAATCACTCTTACACACTATTACTCACTCTTACTCTCAATCACTCTTACGCACTATTACTCACTCTTACTCTCAGTCATCCTTACTCACTCTCATACTCACTCTTACTCTGTCACTCTTACTCTCTGTCACTCTTACTCTCTGTCACTCTTACTATCTGTCACTCTTACTCTCTGTCACTCTTACTCTGTCACTCTTACTCTGTCACTCTTACTCTCTGTCACTCTTACTCTCTGTCACTCTTACTCTCTGTCACTCTTACTCTGTCATTCTTACTCACTCTCAGTCACCCTTACCCATTCATACTCACTCTCTCACTCTTACTCTCATACTCTTACTCTCAATTACTCTTACTCTCAATCACTCTTACTCCCAATCACTCCTACTCCCAATCACTCCTACTCTCAATCACTCCTACTCTCATTCTTACTCTTACTCTTACTCACAATCACTCTTACTCTCAATCACTCTTATTCTCATTCTTACTCTTACTCTCACTCTTACTCTTACTCCCAATAACTCTTACTCCCAATCACTCTTACTCTCAATCACTCTTACTCTCAATCACTCTTACTCACTCTTACTCTCAATCACTCTTATTCTCATTCTTACTCCTACTCTCACTCTAACTCCTACTCCCAATCACTCTTACTCCCAATCACTCTTACTCTCAATCACTCTTACTCCCAATCACTCTTACTCTCAATCACTCTTACTCTCAATCACTCTTACTCTCAATCACTCTTACTCTCAATCACTCTTACTCTCACTAACTCTCAATCACTCTTACTCTCACTCTCAATCACTCTTACTCTCATACTCACCCTTACTCTCAATCACTTTACTCTCACTCTTACTCATTCTGTCACCCATACTCTCACTCTTACTCACTCTGTCACTCTTACTCACTCTCAGTCACTCTTACTTATACTAACTCTTACTCACACTTACACACTCTCTGGCACTCTCACTCACCTTCAGTCACTCTTACTCACTCTTACCCACTCTCGCTCACTCTTACTCACTCTAGTTAATAAGAACACGCCAATATAAGACAACAAAACATTTTCAGATTCGTTCTCACCACTTTCCAGCAACTTTTATAATTTATATAAATTATCTTAGGGAATAATACATAAATTATATATTTAAACATGATATTAGTGTTTAGTGGAATGCATAAGGAGTCAAATTGTGTTAAAAAGAGCGATTTTCAGAAAATTTGGAAAACTACTTTTTTCTGTTCATATTATAACTAAATGGATTTTAAAGGTTTCACTCAGCCAATATATATCATTCACAATTTATTAATGAATTTTACAAAAAAACACCATAAATTTTATATTTAAACATGTAAAAACTATTTGTTTTACATTTGGAAGAAAATAATTGTAGAAAAACAATTTATAATTAAACCTTTGTGTTTGGATTTTTTGAGTAAAAGTTTCTCAAAGGCTCTCCTGCACCATTCTCAATGCAAATCATTCCCACACCTATGGGAAGAGATAGGCGAACGTTGTGTAGATGATTTATGTTTGCTGGGCACGGTCAGCACCCACGGTCAACCCCCCCCCCCCCCCCCCCACCGGTCAACACCCCACCTTGTAAGACCTTGTAAGACCATCACCACTGAACAGAAGTGTTCAAAAAATGGCTTTGATAAAAACGTGCATAGAATGCAACATGAAGGTAGATTACCATCAGAGCTTTCCATGCCAACTCTGTTCAGCAGCCATACACAAAAAATGTGCCAACATGACTAACAATTCAAGGAGAAATGGTCCCAGTGACCACTCTGTGTACTGGCTCTGCAAAAAAAGGATGATGTAACTCTTTTGAAATTGATGGAAATCCTGGATAAAACTCCGCATAGAAAACAGAGAATTACTAATTAATGCCTGCTTAGCAATTTCTAATGTCTTCAAACAAACTGTACATGACACCAAGGTACAACCAGCTATCACAAAGAGCTCGGTGGCAGCGGCGCCTGAGCAGGGCGCGGAGTCGGGGATGCCTGAGCAGGGCGCGGAGTTGGGGACGCTTGAGCGGAGCGCGGAGTCGGGGACGCCTGAGCAGAGCGCGGAGTCGGGGACGCCTGAGCAGGGCGCGGAGTCGGGGACGCCTGAGCAGGGCGCGGAGTCGGGGACGCCTGAGCAGGGCGCGGAGTCGGGGACGCCTGAGCAGGGCGCGGAGTCGGGGACGCCTGAGCACGGCGCGGAGTCGGGGATGCCTGAGCAGGGTGCAGAGTCGAGGACGCCTGAGCAGGGCGCGGAGTCGGGGACCCCTGAGCGGCGCGCAGTGTCTCAGGCCCCGGAGCAGAGCGCGGTGTCACAGGCACCGGAGCAGGGCACAGTGTTGGGGACGCCGCAGCAGAGTGCGGTCCCTGGCAATGGGAAACAAACAAAACAAGGCCCCAAAATCTGTTGGTATTACAGATGGGCAACCTGTAAACATGGGGAATCGGGAAGAACAAATGGAACATGTACACACGATCACCCTAGAAAGTGCAGAAACCTCCTCAATACAGGTAAATGTACCAAAAGCTGTGAATTCTTTCACCCAGAAATTTGCAAGAACTCTTTGGACAGGAAAGAGTGCTTCAATGCTGAATGTCCAGCTTTTCATATAAGAGGTACCAGGCGAATAAAACCGACAGACTACCACTATGAACACAGCCACTACTCCATCGACCGGGATAATTTTTTAACAAGAGGAGGAGGAAAAGAGCGGCTAAAAATGACCAGACTCTACCACCAACTCGGTCAAATGCTAGAGAGGACGCAAACACAGTGGCCTCCTTACCAGAGCCTCAGATATTAACACCAAGTAAGGCTTCCAGCACTTCCACTAACACGATAACATCATTTATATTTGCCAACATCCAGGGTATAAAAACACGCAAATCCAACAAAGTTCACTTTATAGATGGTCTCCTTCATGAGGCAAATGCAGTGTTTGCAGCCCTAACGGAAACTCACACAAAGAACTACCTTGATGGTGAAATATGGATCTCAGAATACAATCTCTTCAGATGTGATAGGAAACTAAAACCGGCTTCAGGGTGGGGTCAGCCTCTACATCAAGGACACACTCATCTGTACTGAGCTGCTAAACATCTCAAATGATATTGTGGAAGTGCTGATAGTCAAAATAGAGATCCTAAATGTAGTTGTTGTCCTTGTATATAAGTCACCGGAGGCAAACCCTCAGCAGTTTAAAGACCAACTAATGAAAATAGAGCACTGCTTGGAAAACCTCGCAAATCCAGCTCCGAACATCATCCTGCTTGGGGACTTCAACCTACGGCACCTGAAATGGAAGCACCTGGCTAATACAGTACTATCAGAAAGAATACCAGGAAGTAGCCTAAATGAACAGACACATGCAAATGACCTGCTACGGATGTGCGATAGGTTTGCCTTAAACCAGCAAATAGTAGAACCAACTAGGAAGGAGAACACGCTGGACCTCATTTTCACTAATAATGATGAGTTGATCGGGAACATAATGATTACAAATACCTGTTACTCAGATCACAACTTAATTGAAGTTCTGACAACCATGGGGAATGCACCTTCAAAACCAGTCCAGATTCCCGGTGGAGGAGATTTCAGTAAATTAAACTTCAATAATAAACAGATAAACTGGGAGCAAATAAACCAAGACTTCACAGAAATAAACTGGGAAGAACAGCTAGAAAATGCAAACCTGAACCAGTGCCTGGAAAAAATAAACTCAGTAGCACTAAAAATTTGTTCAAACCGGATACCCCTAAGAAAAAAGAGAAAGATATGCAGATTGGAACGGGAACGTCGTTCCCTATATAGGCGAAGAAAACGAATCGCGGAACAACTTGAGAGTCGCACCCTATCTCAAGAACGGCGAAGAAGGTTAGGTAGAGAAATAGAAACAATTGAACTCAAGCTACAAGAATCATACAAAACCCAGGAGAGGCAAAAAGAGCAAAAGGCCATCAGTGAAATAGAGAGAAATCCGAAATATTTTTTCTCCTATGCAAAATCAAGATCAAAAACCACATCTAGTATCGGGCCCCTGCGAAAGGGAGATGGAACTTTCACCGATGACAACAAAGAAATGAGCGAGTTACTGAGGAAGCAGTACGACTCTGTTTTCAGCGAGCCATTAAATGCAGTAAAGATTGATAACCCAAATGATTTTTTCATGGATATGATACCAACATCAAATCATATATCAGACGTCGCCCTATACCCACTAGATTTTGAAGAAGCCATAAACAGTATGCCTATGCACTCTGCACCAGATTCTCTGCACCAGGCCCGGATTCTTGGAACTCCATATTCATCATGAAGTGTAAAAAAACACTATCGCAGGCCCTTCACATTTTGTGGAGACAAAGCCTAGATACTGGCGTTATCCCTGACATACTAAAAACAGCAGAGATAGCACCACTCTATAAAGGAGGAAATAAGGCACAGGCAAAAAATTACAGACCGATAGCACTAACATCGCACATCATAAAAAATTTTGAGAGAGTGCTAAGAAGTAAGATCACAAAATACATGGAATCACAGCATCTCCATAACCCCGCACAACATGGTTTCAGAACAGGGCGCTCTTGCCTGTCGCAGTTGCTGGACCACTATGATATGGCATTAGATGCTATGGAAGACAAACAAAACGCTGATGTAATTTACACAGATTTCGCAAAAGCTTTTGATAAATGTGACCATGGTGTTATTGCACATAAAATGCGTTCAAAATTAATTACTGGGAAAATAGGCAGATGTTTCTACAATTTCCTGACTAACAGAACCCAATGTGTAATAGTCAACAAAATAAAATCCAGACCATCAACCGTGAAGAGCTCAGTCCCCCAGGGTACTGTGCTTGCTCCAGTACTTTTTCTCATCCTCATATCGGAAATAGACCAGAACACAACCTATAGCACTGTATCATCCTTTGCAGATGACACTAGGATTTTCATGAGAGTTGGCAACATAGAGGACACGGCAAACCTCCAATCAGATGTAGATCAGGTCTTTCTATGGGCTACAGAAAATAATATGGTGTTTAACGAGGATAAGTTCCAGCTCATGCGCTACGGAAAAATTGAAAATATAAAAACAGAAACCACGTACAAAACTCAGGCAAATCATAACATAGAACGAAAAGGCAATGTAAAGGATCTGGGTGTACTCATGTCGGAAGACCTTACCTTTAAAGAACACAATAAAGTAGGCGTCACAACTGCAAGAAAAATGACAGGTTGGATAACAAGAACTTTCCACACTAGAGATGCTATACCGATGATGATACTTTTCAAAACGCTTGTGCTCTCTAGAGTGGAGTACTGCTGCACAATGACAGACCCTTTCAAAGCTGGAGAAATTGCTGACCTGGAGAGCGTGCACAGATCCTTTACTGCTAGAATCCACTCAGTAAAACATCTAAATTACTGGGACCGACTAAAGAGCCTAAATCTGTACTCCCTTGAGCGCAGGCGGGAGAGATACATAATAATTTACACGTGGAAAATAATTGAGGGGCTGGTCCCAAACCTGCACACAGAAATAACATCACATGAGACCAGGAGGCATGGCAGGATGTGCAGAATACCCCTGTTCAAAAGCAGAGGTGCAACAGGTACTCTGAGAGAGAACTCTATCAACATCAGAGGCCCGAGACTGTTCAATATGCTTCCACTACACATAAGGGGCATAACTGGCCGACCCCTCACAGTGTTCAAGAGAGAACTAGATAAGCACCTCCAAAGGATACCTGATCAACCAGGCTGTGACTCATACGTCAGGCTGCGAGCAGACGCGTCCAACAGCCTGGTTGATCAGTCCAGCAACCAGGAGGCCTGGTCGACGACCTGGCCGCGAGGACACTAAGCCCCGGAAGCACCTCAAGGTAAACCCCCCCCTTATTTTTAGGGGGCTATATAGGAGTATTTAAGGATATATAATCGAACAAGTCTGAATGACCCCTCTAGGACTATATGCATATATATATGTCCGGAGCTATATAGGATATATATATCCTCAAAATAAAAGAGGGTGAAAAGAAATAGCCCTTATGTTTTATACATTATATTAACAGAAGTACATAGTGGCTTAAACGTAGTCATAATCTAAATCCCCTCCATAATATTGTCTAACTAGAGTCCTCCTTCGTGCCCACAGGTCCGTTGTGGGGTCTTCCTCCCCCTTCTGGGATGATGATGATTCATCATCATCCAGAGGGTGAATGGGGTGTTGTGGTTCTTCTTCCTCTCCTAAGGGGGGGGGGGGGTGCTGACGTCATAGCGTTCACTCTCACTGGAAGGGTGTCGCCCTTCCTCTCCTTGTGGCTTTATTGAATATTGAAAAGTATTTACTACTCCATTACTGTGTAGGGTCTCTTTAAAATGGTTATGTGTTAAAGATCTTTGCACAGCATGGGGGATACCCTTAACGGTAATGAAATTTGAATTGTCGTGCAACAGCAAACTATACATTTTGGGCTTAAGAGCTACAACTTCAAGGATGTGTCTGTCTGAAACCTCTGACTTTAAAAGTCTTAAAACACCCTTTTTAGAATGATCATAGAAGGGGTGAGTTTCAGGGAAGTTACTAGTATCCATCCACGACTTAGGGGTTCTTTTCCCATCTCGTTAAAGAAATCTTCGGTCATTAAACTGAAGATGAAACTATCTGTATCACTGTATATCAGTGCTGCCCTATCTGTATAGTGCTTCTTAAGTACCCTGTACCAAAAATGGTACAAACTGTATTTTGCTAGCTCAAGAATCTTGAACCCAATGTAATTTGGATGAGTAATTTTAATGAATGGTCTGGAACTGACAGACAATAATTTATTGTCACCTAAATGTACCATACGTTTAAAGCGAGGATTCTTCACCTCCCGTAAAAAGACCCTAGCAGAAGTCACTAGTTTGGTGTCAATAGCATAATGGGCTGGGTTCAGTAGTGTTTTACCAAAAGCACTATTAGTTAACCGTTTAAATAGTGTTTTCCTATCGTTACTGGTGGAGGCATTTCTATTGTTAACATTGGTGTTAACAAATTCCGCCATAAAATCTGACTGGCAGAACTCGTAAATGGCGTGTATAGCCCCTACTTCAAGACCTATCTCAATAAATAGCTGTAAGAGGTGTAGAGATGTGAAATAATGTTTTTTGGGGAGATGATCCCCAACCACCTTAATATTTTTTGGGGGAGCTTTGTAATGTTATTTGTTTCCAGAAGTCCCCTACTAAATGGTGAGATATCCTCCATACTTATCCCCCTATGGTGTAAACAAAGGGGTAGATCATCTGTTAGTCTAGCTATTTCAGGTCTTATGTGTTTGGTGTCAATTAAGAGCCAGTACCCTTTGTTAGAAGAGAATGGCTGTTCTGTCATTATCTTCCCTTCACTAACGAAGGAGGTCATCTCATCAGATGACAACCTTGTTAGACCACCATAGGGTAATTTCTTAGCATACAACTCCCATAAAGTGAGTTGAAATCTAAAAACAGTAAGAATGAAGATTTATCCTCCTGGGGGTTAAAAGATGGGTTGACGTAGTGGTGTTAGCTCTGGCGTAACTCCTAACTGCAGTTGTAAAACCCCCTCGTATGTTTTGTGACAGGAGATTGTGTAACGTTACATCTGCACTTAACTCCAACGATATTTTGCTGCGCTTCAAGAAGCAGTCATAGGAGTAGCCCGGAAGGCTACAGTAATAAGTCATTTCTAATGAATAGATATCATTTAGAATTACCCTATGGTGAGTAAAAATGTCAGCTAGTAAACCAACGTCACACTTCAAATAAACAAGGAGATAATCCTTTAATGACCTACATCCTGTTGCCTCCCATACTAATTTAGAATGTCTATATTCTTCCAAAGTGATGGATGATTTGTTTAGGGAGCTGTAAAACATTTCAATAGGGGGGAGTGTTGCATCATTAAAGCAGCTGATTTTTGTGGCATATTCATAAGGGAAAAACTGCTTACCCTTTAAGAGTAGGTGGTGACTCTCTTCGGGTAAACCTTCTATCATTGAGTGAGTGAATGTTAAGGGGCTGGCTGACTCAATGTGGGTCTTTGCTAGGGACGAAAGACTGCCCGTAATAAAAGCCAGTGAAACAAGAAATTTAAGGTTGCCTATTTCTACCTTAAGATATTTCGTCCCCTGTCTCATGAGGATATTGCTCTTAATATTTGAACCCATGGCAAACTCCCTCAAAATTAAGCCCATGTCATAAGACATATTGTGGGCAATTAAGACTAAAGTCTCTAGAGCATTCTTGTGACGGAGGTTGCAGTAATTACATAGAGCTCCAATATAATTGAGCTTTTCCCTAAGGTGATCATGATGTTGACCCTTGAAATTGGTGGGTGTAAATACCTCCTCACAAAACTGACAGTATGTCTGTCTCCTAAAATGAACCATATCCTCAGGAGACATGTCTATTTCATATTTGGGCAGGCTGGATCTGATAATTTCCCATTTGGTGGCAACTCGCTCCATGAAATGTGTGACACTGTCCCCACCAAAATAAGTAAACTTATCAATGACGGAGTGGTTCCTATCAACAATTATATTGCTGTATGCTATAGGCCTATGTTTGGCTGTAACAGAACCTAGACAATCCTCAGTGCTTAGGTAGCACTCAAAATCGAAATAAGCTATATGGGATGGGGGGGGGGGTAACATTTTTCTGTATTTTTAAAATGAAGGGTGTCCCTCTCCTGAAGATAAATCATTTTCTGGGTGATGTCACAGGAAGAAGAGTGATTTGTCCGCTCGCTATAATTTTGATATTCTGAAAGACAGCTTCTACAGAAGACTGTCTTTCGCCTGTGGCTGCGAGTAAAGTTCCGTAAAAACTTGTCCAAGTCTTTAATTAATAAGACTTACATGAGACTCCCCCAACAACAATAATGGTACTATGTCTGAGTACTGTCTGCTACCACGACGACAAAGAGAGACGTGATAGACACCGTCTGTATGTTTGTGAATTGAATACAAAAAAATGGAGAGTTTATTCCTATTCTCCAATTTAGAGATATCCTCCCATGAGAGAGGGAAAGATAATTGCTCGTATTTGACCATTTTCCTAACCCTAGAGTGAGACTCTACAAGTCTTCCTATACGTTTCCATTTCCATCCTTGTTGTGGCGCCTGAAAAGCAGCAATGCATTGAATAATGCATGTTCCATTGTTACCATTGGGGTTCGGGTTGAAGACCTCATGTCGCCCCCTTAAGAAGGGGGACAAGGCACATAATCCCCCAAAACTGACCTTACACTACCATTACAGATAACGATTTTGAGGAAATCAACATTAAATAATATAAAACCACTTCCCTCTGTTTCTGATAAGAGATCCTCCAGACGTGTAATCATATATCCCACCCAACTATCAATAAGATCACCTACCTCCTCAAGAGTTACCAGCCTAGCAGGTGTCGTTATGAAGTGTTCCCTACAGTCATCATCTTCTGTGAGACGTTGTTTTAAAAGTGTTACCTTCACTTCATGGAGGATTTTGAATGATGAAGTAAAATTGCCATGACCCGCCAGAGAATTCATGTAATTCTCTATTTCATTGGTGAAAAGTTCTCTAAAGTTGCTTAGGAGACCTACAGGATCTGTGGCAAAGGCTGGGGGGATGGAATATTCCATTCTAGTAAAGAAATCCCCCAGGGCCCCCACCCTATTAATTAAGAGAGGGGTGTCTATAACATCCTCCCCTTCTGAGGAATTTACATCACTATCTCGAGTGTTGTCATGGGATCTAAGACCACTAGGACCTGCCTGAGGGATGTCACCACCATCATCATCATCATCATCATCATCATCATCATCATCATCATCATCATCATCATCACTCATCTCTTCCTCCCCCCCATTTGCATTGGGCTGTCTAACCCCACCACCACCACCACCTATTGGCTATTGTTACGTTGGGCTTTGGAATGAAGTTCCTCTTCTACCTGCCCCTGAGATGTCTTTCCCTGCTTCTGAACCACCCCTGGAAAAAAAATAATATTAATATTAATAATAATAATAATAAAAGGCAACACCCCCACACCCTACTAAACCCCATGACATAACGTCTCAAGAAAGCTTCTTAAGATAATAAAACTGGAGAGAGGGTTTATTCACACACCGACTTTTACCCGGTTATCCTATCCGTTCCTCCGTCCTTACCCGTTGGCAGGCTTCTTGGTCGTCTGTTACTGGTAACAAACTACGTACTCTTAAATGTTGTGTTTCCTCGTGGCCGTCCTCCTACCACCGTAACCGGTGATGGGAAACTGCTCTGGCGAGGTTGCGTATTGGCCATACTTGCTTAACCCATGGTCACTTGATGGAGCGCCGCCCTGCTCCTTATTGTCCTAGTTGCATTGTACCTCTTACGGTCGTGCATGTCCTTCTTGAATGTCCTGACTTCCAGGACGAGCGTGTGTCTTGCTTTCCGACCGCCCCTCGTGGTCACCTGTCCCTCAATAGAATTCTTGGTGACTCGGATACTTTTGATATCGTTCGCCTTATGCGTTTTTGTTCTCGTATTGGCATCCTTGGTGATATTTAGCGCCC